>NC_000086.7:37494531-37703334 GCF_000001635.26 Mus musculus | reverse complement strand
GATCATCCTGCCTCCAACTCCCCAAAGACTGGTGTTACAGGTGTGTGCACCATATGTAGCAGCTTTTGATGTTCTTGCCCCTTGGAATACTTGATGTGTGCTTCATCAAAGTCCAGTTATGGACATAAGGGTTTAGACAGTTTGACAATCCAGTGCCCCCCTTACCTCCACCAGCCTCACACATTTGAGACGCAGATGGAGGACAGTGCTACACTTGTAACTTTGCACCTTTGATATAATTACCAGTGTTGCTTAATAAGAAGTCAGCACATGAAGCGGGTTTGCTCCTCCTCTAGAGTGGAGCTGCTCTAACATCATTTTCTAGAACATGGAGAACAATCAGTTTGTGCATGGTACTGTAAGATTTGTGGTAGCTCAGAATGACCACTGCTGTAAAAAGTTATGTAAATATCAAGATGTTCTTTTCCCAGAATTCGCCTCACTGCAAGGTGCGCTAAGAGATAGTCCTCTGAGTGTTTAGAAAAGCCCACACAATTCCTCCGGTCCTTAAGTCTGTCCCCTTAATGCGGTTATAGGTTAACCAATGATAAACTGCCAGCCCTAAACTGTGACTGAGAACTGCTCTAAAAAAAATGTATAAAAGGTGTGTGCTTTAGCTACTTGGGGTCGCTTCCATCCCGATTTCAGGATGACCTCAGCATGCTGGATTAATAAACCTCTTGCTTTTTGCATCGATCTCCGTCTCAGCATCTCTGGGAGTGGAACATCCTGGATGTAAGGCTTTTCGGGTCTTACGATTTATAATAGGCATTCACAATACGCTTTATATTCTTGATCCAGCTTTGAAGAGGCTAACATGCTGGGAGGGAATCCCACAGGGAAGACGCGCAGCCACCAACAGAGCTGGAGTAGCAGTGGTGATGAAGAGCACTGGCTGCTCTTGCAGAAGAGCAAGGTTTGCTTCCCAGCACTCACATGGCAGCTTCCAGATATCTTCAGTTCCAGTTCCAAGGGGCCAGACATCCTTATTTGGTCTCACAGTACACAGACATCCACCCAGGCAAACATTCATACACGTAGATTTATGAGAGTTGAGTCTTAAGCAGCTTTCTCGTAAGCTGACTGGAGTGACCCTTAAGGAATGTGAGTTCTTAGCAGCTATCTAGTCAGTGGATTAGGAGAGAAGGGCTAAGCCTGGGATGCCTCCTATAGTGCATCAAAATTCTCTCAGAGTCAAAGCAAAACAAGCATGGAAGAAGGCATTTGCTACATTAATGATTAGTGGAATGGGAGGCTGTATTCCCAGGGAGCTATTGAGAAAACTACAGGGAAGGGATCAGAAGTCAGGCTCAGGGCCAGCAAGGTTAAAGTACAGCTTGCAGTCGAATCCCCCATTTTAGCCTAGACACTGGACTACCAGCTCTGTGGCCTGGGGAGAAAGATAAGTCTAGATAATTTTTCAGTTAGGTCTTCCAGCATGGGTCAAGATTGAGGTCCCTCACTAAAATGCAACCTGAGAAAGTAGAATTCACAGCCAACAAGAAGAGTGGGCAACTGTGGACAGAAAACTACTCCTGGGAATCCACTTCTGTAGAGGAGCATTCTGTCTGAACAAAGTCAACAGGACATGGCCGCAGTCAGGCAGAGTGCCCTCACTTCCATTGGGTATGGACACGGCCTCTGAGGATCCAGAGCAGACATCGAGAGTGCTTGGCTATGCAGGTCAGCAAAACTGACTGACCATGAGCTTTTCTGAACCTGGACCAGGCAAACACAAAAACTGGGAAGTGCAGACTCCAGGCCCAGTCTCAAAGAGCTCAGGAGTGCTACACCCACTCCAGTAGTGACGCGCATGACAGACCAAAAGCCTGGATGCAATCCTGAGGCAAAAAGTTCATGGAAACTTAGTCTCCTGGAATTATGGCATCCCATAGCACATATGCTCCAATTTTGTCCTTGTGAATGGATCTGTGTGCTTCCTTTCACTATTGTTTTGTTATAGGTGCCTCCAAGCAATGACTTGCCAAATACCTAAGCAAATTTGAACTTTGCTTCCTGGCCTTCACCAATGCCCTAGGTAGTCCTTTAGCTGACCCTGGGCTTGGAATTCAGTAAGAATGTTGCCTATTCAGTGACATTCAGAATTGCCTCTAGTATTGTAAGGGAGACAGTGAGAGAAATCAGGCTTTACTCTCTACTACAGAGAGTTAGAAATCTCAGGGCAAGCTTAGCAACGTAAGTTTAGAATTCTTATTATAGTTATGTATGGCAGACTACATTACTTAGTAGCAGAAAGTCCCCACACACTATCACTTAGAATAAAAGCCAAGTCACTCCCATATTCAGGAATTTACAATGGTTTAGGAAGTAGATCAGGCTGTGGTTTTAGAGTATTGCATTATTCATGAGAAAGTTAGCTAGAACGGAACTCCCTAATTAGAACTATGGCTTGGGTGTGAAAGCCCTTGCCCCAGGAGTCTAAAGACCTCACACCTGGCTTCTATGACTATAGCTGACCTTAGATAGAGCTGACTTTGTCTCAGCTGTTTTATTGCCCAGTTCCTGCCAGTCTTTGTGTTTACATTCCTCTGTTTTGTGTCAGAGTCATTAAGCATCCGGTAACCTCATTGCACCTTGCCGATGTGTCACCTAACTTCTCTATTTTCTTCTGTATAAAAAGTTTGATGCTTGATTTGAAAAATTACATTCAGATCCAGCACACTCCCTTGTGTCCTGACTGTCACCCCATTTTCGCCGACTCTATGCCCATCTGTCTGAGACCCTGATTCCCACTGATTTGTGACTGAGCACAAAGCTTGGTCCTTGAGATTTCTGTTAGGACCAAGATATTCTACGTGTCTGAAATTAGGGTTCATGCCTCCATGGGCTCAGGCTAGAATGAAAGGGAATGGAAGCATGCTCTCTAACAGTTGCTTTAGTCAAACATACACACACACACACAGAGATGATGGTGGTTGTGATGGTGGTGGTGGTGGTGGTGGTGGTGGTGGTGGTGGTAGTGATGATGGAGATGATAAACATTACATTTAAAAAATGGCTTCTGCTGTGCAGTTCAGAATAACAGTGCCCTGATGTAGCATGTGTCCTTGTCAGCAAAGCTCTCAGCATGCTGAGACATTCCCTGTTCTCCTCTGCTTTCAGATGTGGTTTAACAACAGGAGAGCCAAACAGAGGGCCAGGGAGAAGAAAGCAATGCTCAGGAGCACAGCAGGTGGGATCCAGGACCACATTTGCATGATGGACCCAGAGGAGCCCTTAGGGGACCAAATCTCCAGGAGCCACAAGGAGATGGGCTGTGTGCAGTCACAGTTTAACCACTCATGAGGGAAAGCCACCTTTCTCTGTCTCCATTCCCACCACAGCAACAATAAAGAGGAAAATTTCTGTATATTTCCTTCTGACTGTGGCATGTAGATGCAAACCATTCCATAAACGAGATGCAAACAGATTGGCAAAGAGGTCTTCCTGCTGGAGGCAGCATGCCTGTGTCACCTTCAGTGGCCCCTGCACATCACAGCTGTTTCTGTGGCTCACATTATTAGCAGGGAAGGAGCTTTGCACCTCTGACTACTGCAGACCACACCCCTGTTCTGTTCTGACCATGTGGGAGCAGATACAAGTTCATGGGAGTCCCAGTTGTCCCCATAGGCTGATGGTGAGTTTCCATTCAGTACGGCCCCTTCCCTAGCTCATGCGTTCAGTAAGACTGTTGGTCTGCAACTTCCTCAAGGCCAGTCTCAGGATTCAGGAGAGCAAGCAGGTAAACGGTCACCTTGCCTGCACTCTGCCTGCTTCCCAACCCCTCTCAGCGAAGCACACATGGCACTCAGAGCCACTGGGACACAGGTCCTACTGCCTCAGAAGGACTAAGACACTCTACCGTTTGCAGGCTGCAGGAAGGCTTGTGCTTCTCTCTCTTCTCCCAGCCCGGGAGCGGGACGCTGAATTTAGATTTCTCCTGAGGATTTGGTTCTAGTTGTTTCAGAAATAGACCAAGGTATTTTGTTTTCATTTACTTTGGCAGCATCTTAAATAATTTCTTATATAATTGGACAAGACTCCCCCCCCCAAAAAATGCAGTAATACCCACTGTATTACACTCATGCGCTCACCTGTCTTCTGGTTCTAGGTGGCAGCCACATGCCTTCCCTGGTCTGGAGGTCACAGATGAGCAGACAGTAGCCCCGTCCACCGCAGTTGCTCCTTCCCTTGGTCTTGCTCACTTCCCACCCCGGGAAGACAAGCTGCTCCCAGTCACTTAAGTGTACTCACCCTTGTCACTTTTTCTCCATCAGTGGATTAATTCCATGTGAAGACACGTGGGGCCTCCAGCAGTTTGGGAGGTTGGAGGAGGCAGGCAGTACAAGATGCAATGACACAATACCAATTGAAGAGTGGGAACGCTGAGTGTCAGTCACTAAAGAAGCCAAATGCATTGAACAGTGAATGAACGGGGTAAGTTACACAGTTAAATCGGTAAGGATGAAATGATCTCCAAGTGAATTTGAGCAGCAGAAATGGTTGTTTGCCATGTTGCAACAGAAGAATGATAACATAAAACTCCTTTCCAGCAAAATTAGTGATCTGGAAAAATTAAAGAATTTTGATGAGAAGTATGGAAGGTTTTTTTAAAGATCTCTTATTTTTATTTGTGTGTGTGTGTGTGTGTGTGTGTGTGTGTGTGTGTGTGTGTGTGTGTTTGCCTGCATATATGTCTGCGTACTGTGCACATGCATTGCCTCTGGAAGCCCTAAGAGGGGATCAGATCCTCTGGAAGGGGAGTTATAGACCACTGTTAGCCACCATATGAGTTTTTGAAATCAAACCTCAGTCCCCTGGAAAAGCCACCAGTTCCCTTAACCACTGAGCCATCTCTCCAGCAGCCAGTACTATGAAGATTGAGAGTATACTCTAACCAACTCTTGTGTTCCAGAAGATAGCACCTGTTGCACAGATTTATTTGTGCTAATGCTTGGCAGACTTAACTCAGACAAAGAATTGGAGAGCATCCCATGGCACACAAGATGATTCTGTGGAAGAAAGTGCTTGCTGCCAAGCCTGAGGACTTGAGTTCTATCCCCAGGATACACATAGTGGAAGAAGAGGAGAACCATCTCCTGCAAGTTGTCCTCTGACTGCCACATGCACTCACTGTACTCAAGCACAGACACACACACACAACACACACACACACACACACACAAACACGTCTATGATTTAGAGGCTATCTGGTCTACATAGTGAGTTCCAGGCTGATCAAGGCTACACAGTGAGGAACTGGTCAAAAGATCAACTAACTTTCTCTCTCTCTCTCTCTCTCTCTCTCTCTCTCTCTCTCTCTCCCTCTCCCTCTCCCTCCCCCCTCTCTCCCTCTCTCTCTCTCTTTCTGAATTAAAAGGTCTAATAAAATATTTAGAGTTGAAGTATGAACCTACAGTTTAAAACTGAAGTACTTGAACTCAGAAAGGGGTAGGGAGGTGCTGCTGGTGGATTTAGCCACCCGTAAACCACCTTAGAAATACATGCTGACTGCTCTTGCCAAAGAAATATCTAAACTCCCACCTCAGAAAGAGGACAATTTTTTCTTAATTATTTAAAGATAAGAATTTGCATTGGGCACAATCAATTTCTTCAGATACACTCCTGGCCAGTCTCTCGCTTTATAAGGATCTATCCCTGGATATCCTGCCAGTGAAAGGACGGGAATTGCCGCGCTTGTAGATTTCCCAGTCCACACTGAAGCCTTATATAAGAGAAGCAGGCACACCTGCTGTCCCAGGTTTCCTGCTGAATCGAGACTTCAAAAAGAAGTTGAAGAAAAGAATGAAACTGCTAACAAGTTGGAAAGGGCTCTCGTAAGAAACCGAACTCTATTGTGTGCCTTCCAAATCCAGAAAGCCAGCGCCCAAAGCAGTACCAGCTGCCTCACAGTGGAGCTCAGCTAAATTGATCTTAATCCAGAGGGCACCACCTTGTGGAGTACTCACACATTCTACTGCATAAGGCCTGGCGCTTTCATTCTTCTTTGACCAAATATTCCAATGTTGTGGTGATTCTAACCTGGAAAGTTTCTTAAGTGATGAGCCTAGTTTGCTTCCTGGTGCTGTAATAAAACACAGACCAAAAGCCATTTGTAGTAGAAAAGGTAACCCACTTGGATGGTGGGTTACAGTCCATCCTCAGGGGAAGCCAAGGCAGGAACCTGGAGGCCGGAGCTGATGCAGGGGTCACAGAGGGATGCTGCTTACTGGCTTGTTCCTCATGGCTTGCTCAGCCTGCTTTTTTATAGAACCTAGGACCACCAGCCTAGGCAATGGCACCAACCACAATGCACTTGACCTTCTGCCCTGCACTTAAGAAAATGCCCCACTGGCACGCTCTCGGGCCAATTTGATGGAGACTACCCCTCAGCTGAGGTACCTTCTTTCCAAGAGACATTTTGTCTTTCTTTTCTTTTACATTTTTGTTTTTACTTTGTGTTATTTTGTTTTTTGAGATAAGGTTTCTCTGTGTAGACTTGGCTGTCCTGGAACTTATCCTGCAGACCAAGCTAGCTTCAAACTCATCCATCTACCTCTGCCTCCTGAGTGCTGGAATTAAAGGTGTGTGCCACTACCACCTGGCTTAAAATATTTTTTAATGGCTAGTGGGACTGGAGAGTTAGCTTAGTGGTTAAGAGTGCTTGCTGGTCATTCGGGAGGTCTAAATTTGGTTCCCAGGACCCTTGCCAGGTGGCTCCTCAGGGACCTGTACACAGAGGTGACAGAGGTGAGTGCTCAGTTTTGGATAGTGTACTGGTGGCTCAAGATGACACCAGGATGGATTACTGGAGATGAATCAATTTACTAGGCATTATTAGTACCATGGAGAGACATACAGAAGAACAACATGGCAGCGTTCTGAGGAGAGTTTAGTACCAGAGTTAGAGCCAGACAGCAACACAGGTTTTCTGAAGAAAATCAGCAGAACCCCCATGGCAGAAAAGGGAGTGTGTACTTAAACTACTTGAGAATAGGAAGGGTACATAGCCAGAGTCTGCAATCAGGCTCCCTGATTCCCAGGCAGGAGGTCCACATGAGGAGGCATGATGTACACCCCTTCGATACTGACTCACTTTCTATATGAGGTGTCCTGATACCTGTCCGTCAGCTAGTTGGGGGCTCACAGGCAATGTCCCTGTAGAGGACCTGTCAGTATCTGAAAGAGAAGACCTAAGCAGAGGCTGTACTATAGCACTACACACTTACATCATAGTGTAAAATTGGCCAATTTGCTAAAAACACAAACCAAACAAAACAAAAAAACACGAGGCAAACTAGAAAAAACAAATTTGTACAATCTCCATTGACAAGAGAAGAGTAGAAAGCATGCATTCATGAATATTTTCTGGAGCAATTGTGATCATGTCAAAAGGGAATTTTTCCCTTAATTTATAGGAAGCTATTAGTCACATAAAAACAGTATTTATGTGACTTAAAGAGTAGGGAATAACTCTCAAGTCTAGCTCTGTGCTGGACTGGAATCTGAAGATTGTCATATACTCAGTCAGTAATAACTGATTTGTAGGATTAAGGTTACAATGCAAGTTACTTTAGTCCATAACAGTGGTTGTCACCCTTCCTAATGCTGTGACCCTTTAATACAGTCTCTCATGTTGTGGTGACCCTAACCATAAAATTATTTCATTGCTATTTAAAGCTCTAAGTTTGCTACTGTTAAGAATTGCAATGTAAATCTGTATTTTCCAATGGTCTTGGGTGGTCCCTGCTAAAGCATCATGACCCCCACATAGATTGAGAATCATTGGTCCATTCTTTATCATTTCTTATCAGAGCTGTTTCGGTAAAAAGGAAAGAGAGTGAGCTAGAAACAGTGTCAGATGATGCCAGTAGCTCTGCTTCTCAGTGCCCTCCCCTGAGTGCAGTGACTGAAGGCACTACAGATCAGATAAAGTTATTTCTGGACCAGTAGAGCAACATAGCAGCCCCTCACTGAAAATCTGCATCCCAACACCACAAACCAGCTCACCACCACACCTAACTCAGGATGCAAGTTAAGACTTCAGCTTTCACGAGCATTGAAGCCTCTGGGGGAACCAAGAAACTAAAGGTTGCTAAGCTGCTTTGCCAGTTTACCTAGTGAAGGGGTTCTAGACGACCTGGGCATGGCAAACAGGACTCTGCAAGGCCTTGCTCTTCCTCCATTCCCTCTGCCTTGATAAAAAACTGTTAGATTACATTCCTAAAGCTTACTGCCAAGGTCCAGTCCCTTATTTTGCCATTTCCTCCTCCTTAGGCTGACCATCAAAGGTCTAGCTATCAAAGGTTTGAAGTCCAACAATTAAAAGCCCCTTTTGGCTGCCCTAATTAACATGCCCAATCAAAACAGACCAACTCATCCTAACACAGGGGCAGATGAGTGAGGAGGTTTCCCCTTTTACCTTTATAAACAGCCACTTACCTATGGGCCACGTCTGTCTTCTCTCTATCCAGAGGCAGTCCTTTGTCCCTCCTGGGCAAATATCCCTTCTTACTCTCCCTAGCTCCCTTCCCCTTGCCCTTTACTCTCTATCTCCTACCTTCGTCTCTTATTTCCTGCCTACAGTCCCTCTGGGGCAGATAAATCTCCTTTGTGCTAAGAACTTAAACTTGGGATGTCTCATGCCAAATTTGAGGTCCTTTTAAGTATTCCCACTGGAGTTCAGAAATCAGAGTGACTCACATGCCACCAATAAGAATAAAGACAATGTTCTCATCTACTCTCAAGCCTTTGAACATGAATATCTCCAAAGGACTCTCCAAATAACTCTCCATACTCTGTTTTGTAAACATCTTAGAGCTTTGTTAAGAAATAAGTTTTGGAAAAGAGACAATGTCACATTTAGCTCCACTGTGGTACTGAAAGTTCATTAATACTAATGAATCTTGACCCTTGCTACCTTCAAATCTCCCTAAATATACACCACAATTCAAACTTTTAAGAATCTACATTTATAGGAGAAAAAGACTCTGAATAGTAATATTGGGAGTAGTAGGCCTCAAACAGGAACATGATTCATTTGATACAAGATATTTCAGTTTAGGAATGTATCAAAGGAAGATTCAGTATAAAACCTCATTAATTGGGATAATGAGAGGATAGGGGAACTTGACAGGTTTCCTTCTGGCCATGTTTTGCTGAAGAGGACACAAGTGAAAATCTAAGGCAGACTCATGAAGAAACATTTTGCTGAAGCAGACACAGGAGAAAGTATGTTCTACTAAAGCAAGCATGTGAAAGGACTCGTGATGAGGGAATATTTGCTAATGACAAGCATATATTGGTCTGCCTTACATTCTTAGTTGAGCTGCATTTGTAAGGGACTTCATAGAGAAAAATGCATCAAAAAACTTCTGGTGGTGTACTGCATTTTCTTACCACTTCCACGGACTCCGACCGATTGTCAGAGTGATGTTAGCTGAGACAGTCTCACGTGGACTTTTGCTAAGAGTTATGGGCTGAAGCAAGACCCATGAAGGACACTTGATACTTGGAGGGAGTATAATCGGACTGAACAGATGGTCATGGAGGCTGAACTTGTCTTGTTGGTAGAGCTAGTTGTGCAATGCTTCTTGGTCTTGCCTCTTTGCTGATCTTCACTTTGCTGAGAAAGGCACAGCCAAAAACGTATCCTGGTGTTCCTGTTGGCCCTGGATCCTCCTCCTGCTGACTCATGCAGAGGTTGAGGCCTTGCTGTCTCTATTAGGTAGTGTCACCACTGCTGACTCATGTTTGCTATCCCAACTCTACTGAACTGCACACCTGGTGTACCCATGAATTGTTTGTGAGTGGACTAATCTGTTGCTTCTGACCTGTGAATTGAACTGCCAATTTTCTGACAACATAAATGGAAGTTACTCCAAAGAATCCTTTCCAAACAGGTTCACTTCCCCTGTAGTCTTTCTTTTTCACTACATCTGGTGGGTGGTGGGTGGTGGGCTAGAAAGGAGGTTAAAGTGTTTAAGAACCATCATTAAAAGTAGTTTTTGAAAAAATTAAACTTACACAGGAGTTCACAGATTAGTCTTCCTTTGATAACTATACCTGCATCCTATCCTCAATGAAAGCACTTAAATGTATTTCTTTTGGAGAGGAGAGGAAAGGTCCTATGTCTATTCCAGGTCCTGCTCCACACCTCATGTTCAAGGAGAGTTTCATGGAGGACAGGGTGCAATATAAGTTTCCAAAAGGGATTTTTCATAGATTTTGATATTCTTAGCCCTCAGTATTGGATCTAAGGCTTTACACATCGAGACAAGAACTGCATTCTGTGCTCCACCTTCAGCCCTCACAATACTAAATCAATAAGAAATAAAGTTCCTCTAGGGAATGTAAAAATCTCACTGGCATGTAAACTTACGTTATGTAATTTCAGCTATGAACCTAAATGTATAATTAACCAAGCCCTTTCTGCCTTTTATTTTAGGATTGGTTTTACAGGAGGAAAGCTAAGTATATGGAACAACAAAGGCTGTAAATACTCAGAGAGCTCCTCCTGCTACCCAGATACCATTACGCTAAAGACTCTGAAGGAGCCCTAGGGTGTTGCTCTTACCCAGAAGCCAGATGCAAATGATATTATCTGATGCCAACAACACCTTGTTACTACACTCTTATTCCCTTGGCACTTGTACTCACAATAAAGAAGTGGACTCTCAGGTTCTCTGTTTCATGTGTCTTCTGGAATAGTAAAATAGATACATACGTTATCAAGAAAATATTTAAATAGAAAGGCACATTCCCCTCCCATCATGATGTGACAATGCTGACTTACCATCAGTAGGTCCTGTACAGCCTTAAGCTTCCAAACATGGCGTAGTTTGCTTGCACTGACTTTCACTTTCTTTTTTGAGGCCTCCCCCCACATTGTGTGATGAGTTTTTTCCATGGGGAGATAAAACAAACACAGCTACTCAACACAGATAGGGAACACACTATAAACCAAAGTACAGCTAACACCAAAGTCCAATTTGGTGAACCAAAGAATTTTGGGGGGGGGCAGTTAGGTACAGGAACAGAAATGACTCAAAGACAGCTGCATCACCAAAGCCCACAACAAGATTAGTGACAAACAGCTCACAAAACTGAGAACTGCACAGCCTGACAGCAGCTCAAGAGTTTGGAAGAGTATCCTTCACCAGTGCCTTGGTTAGTCTAAACCCATTCCAGGAAGTTCACCTGCTGTCTGCTTCTTCCAGGCAGCGCTGCTGCTCTCATCATCTTTGCAGGTCAGCTTGTCTGAGAGTCTTCTGGACAGTGCAGCTCTACTGAAAGTCTTTGCAGCATGGCTCTGCTTCCTATGGCACAGAGAGACCCAGTGAATATTGTCAGTTTCAGAGACTTCTTGAAGTTATATTGAGTTGTTTGCCTTCCTGTTTGAGGAGCTTCCTTGCAGAATGGAATGTTTTAATCTCAGAGGAAACTGTGACACAGCATCCCATCCTTTACTCTTACAGTATTTCTGCCCCCTTTTCTGCAATGATCTACAAGCCTTGGAGGGGTTGATTATAGATGTCCACCTGTGGCTAAAAATATGTCACCATGCCATAGTGACAGCCACTTGTTCTCAGTAGCTTCACCATGGTTATGAGTCAAGGCTGCTCACAGTGACCTATGAACATAAACACACATTTAGAAGACATTTGACAGTCACATCACATCCATATAAGAAACATTGATATATGTTGCTTCCCTATTGTAACCTATGACCTCCTTAGCCACAGGTTTTTGTCCTGGATTACAGGAACAGACATGAACTCCCTTTTGTGGAGTGGACCTTAAATCCATCTGGAAAACTGCTGATCTTACCTATGACAGCTGAGCCACTACTAGATAAGCAGATAGATCCTGCTTAGTGTGTGGGTATTTCAACAAGCAGGGTCCATAACCTGCTTGTTGACAGATCTCCACTAACAACCTGCATAGTGCTCCTTCTGGCAATATGAAATCTGGCACTATGCTTTTCCAATCACCATACCTGCCTATTGGGGGAGTTCCTGACTTGGCAAAACATCCCCTCCCTGCTGCCTCCACTCCCCATAACCTTTTGCTGGAGAGAAATATATCCTTGGTGGGGGATAGGGCAGAACTAGTGAACCTTATATTCCTGAAGCTATTTTGAGTGTTTTATCTTCTTGTTTAAAGAGTGTCTATACAGAATGGAATATTTCAATCTCAGAGGAAACTGGTATACAACATCCTATCAGGCTCTCATCCACTTCACCCTGCCATGTCACACCATAAAGATGCAAGAGGAGGGGGAATAGTCCATAAGAAGAGAGAGTGTTTGTCCAGACAGCTGATTTTGCCTATACCCCACAGTTCATTCCAGTTTTTGACACTGAAACTTCCTAAGGGCCTATTCACAAGATTAATGGACACTCACAACCCCCTTCTCTACCCTCTCTGTCTTTGGCATACGAGACATTGGCCAGGACTCAAGCTGAAGTCCTAGAGCTTCCACTGTAACATAACCATCCATCATCCCTTCCAGGCCAAAGGGAAGATGCTTCCTTCTCTCTCTTTTGTCTCCCACTCAGAGCCAGGAGGAATATGCCCTTCCTTCTCAGAGCAGAGGCTGACTGGTAGTCCTTAAGGGATCTTTCCAAAGCATCTGCTTCTTATGGTTTTGAGAACAAATTAATCCTTAAAATCTTTTTTGTTCACCCTTGTAAACTCTTAAAAGGTTCTTATTAAGAGTAGAGATGACAAAAATTCAAGAAACTCTCATTGTTTTTATGTTATTTGTGCCTACACTTTTGGCTCTCTATGGCATCCATGAAACTACCTAGGATCTTCCAAGGTCACACATGGTACAGAAGGATACTGAATAGAAGTGGGGTTTCCATAGTTCTGAAGTCCATAGCACCCAATGATTTATATAGTTATAGAAGTGAACGTGGTTTTCTATAAGGGGCTGGAATTCCTTAGGACTTTACTGATCAGATAGGCTATCCAAACCCTCTGAACCAACTGCCATGTTCTGAGCCCTCACATGTAACAAAAGAGGTGCAAGAGAGACACCAGCAGCTTAGGAGAGCAGAGCTAGCGCCAGAGTGGAGTTATTTCCTATGACCCTAAAACCCAAACCAACTAGAGAGGCAAAAGATTGAAACACCTAGTATACCAAGAAGCTTTTATGACAAAACTGTACATTCACACAATCTTTGAAACAAACATGATTACATTTAAAAAATCAAATCAGGCCCATTGCTTAGTGTTTGACATGAAAATGAGAAAACAAAAGCAATGGAGCTGAGAAGATGAAATAGATATTGTTTGTTTGTTTGTTTGTTTGATTGATTTTGGTTTTTTAGTTACCCTAGACAGAGCTGAAACTCACTCTGCAACCAAGAATGACTTTGAAGTTATGATATTTTCTGCCTTACCTCATGAGTGCTTAGAATACTGAAACATCCTGCCACTTCATGGAATTTAGGTATTGTCAAAAATATTTCATCTCAATCTGGAATGTCTACCCTGCCTCTGAGTATTCAACAGACCTGGGGGGGGGGGGGAGACACGATTTAGCATTACAATACAAGCAGCATCAGACCAACCTACTACATTTCCCCCTTTTGTCCAATTAAAAAGGCTTTTTCTCTCAGATATAAACTGAATATAATCATAACAATTATAAAACTATAAGTTATGATATACATTTATTATGTCCAGCCCATTTATATTAGGCAACTTAGCTAAAGCATTTTATTATCTATCCTATCTTGATGAGTTTAGAATTTTGTATTTAAATAATTTTTTATTTTAACTTATATTACCATCGTAAAACATTTTTTAAACCTAGAACACCTTCTTAAATGCTAAACAACTTAAGTTTAGTTGTGAGACTATGACTATCTAGTCTTCAACCCCATCAGAGACATGAGAAGAAATATTATTTGACTATGTAGGAAGTTCAGGAACACAGCTTCCAAAAATTATAGACCACCTGCACCTAATAATTTTTTTTATAACATTGGAGCATCTATCTTCAGCCTTCTGTCCCAGAATATCTGCCAGACCTTACGTGAAGCAGGAATTATGAAAAACTAACTTTCCCTGTCTTGGCAAAGCTTAGCAGTCAGCTATCTTGTGTCTATTTGTCATTTTGGGGCAGCATTCTGTCTGTAGATGAAGTTAGGGCATTTATTGCCTGGTGGCTAGCTTGCCATAGTTGAAGCAACTCCATATGGAGGATATTAGTGCTCATCATCTTCTTTGAAGTGGAATGGGGGTACTGTCAGGAGCAGATCTGTCTCAGAGTCAAAAGATCATTTTAAAATTTTCATTATTTATTTACATTCCCATCATTGACCCTTCTCTCTCGCCCCCCTCCCCAGTTCTTCATTCCATTCCTCCTCTCCTTGCTTCTGAGAGGGTGCTCTTCTCCTCCACCAAACTTCCCCCTTCCCTGAGTCTCTCGAGGATTAAGCACATCTTCTCCCACTAAGGCTTGACCAGGCAGACCTCTGTTATAGTTGTGCCAGTGACCTCGGCCCGCCCGTGTATGCTCCTGGTTGGTGGCTCAGTCTCTGGGAGTTCCTTGGGGTCTGGGTAAGCTGAGACTGCTGGTATTCCTATGGGGACACTCTCCCCTCCAGCTTCTTTTAATCCTCCACCTATTCAACCATTGGAATCCCTGACTTAAGTCCAATGGTTGTGTGTAAGTATCTGCACCGTCTCAGTCAGCTGCTGGTAAGATCTCTTGGAGGGCAGCCATGCTAGGTTCCTGTCTGTAAGCACATCACAGTATCAGTAATAGTGTCTGGACTTGGTGCCTTCCCATGAGATGGATCCCAAGTTGGGCCAGTCATTGGACTACCTTTCTTCAGTCTTTTCTCCATTTTTGTAATGTATAAGTGCTCTGCTGAATATACATTCACATGCCAGAAGAGGGCATCAGATTCCCGTATTACATGGTGGTTGTGAGCCACCATGTAATTGCTGAGAATTGAACTTGGAACCTCTGGAAGAGCAGCCAGTGATCCTAAACAGTGAGCTATCTCACCAGCCCCTCAAAAGATCTTTTAATAATGAAATAATTTTAAATGCCATATATTGTAGATCTCTGATGCATTTGAAGACCATCTATTCATAGTATATCTGAACTGTTAAACTGTTTATTCCTGGCTACTTACAATATATTAAACATTTTATTGTAATTAACTAAACTAGTATCTAATATGACCATTAGTTTGACTTACTATTAAAACTTGTATTATTTAATTATCCTAAACAGTTTGTAATACCAGCTATTAAAAGGACTAGGACTAAACCATGAATTTTTAAGTGAGTTGTATAGGCATAATGCCTGTCTTAAGAGTTGAAACACACACAGTCTCTCTCTCTCTCTCTCTCTATCTCTCTCTCTCTCTCTGTCTCTGTCTCTCTCTGTCTCTCTCTCTCACTCACTCACACACACACACACACACACACACACACACACGTGTACACATATATGCACATATATCATGCTGTAATAAAATTAATCTCAAATTTTGTACCAGTATACAATGATCTCTGTCAATGTAGGATTCTGGCTATAAAATGCTTTTGTTTAAGACTACTCTTAAATAATAGGTTCAATATTCTATCCCTATTTGTCTACTTTATAATAATATTACTATATCACCCCTTATTCTTTTCAACCCTTTTCCCTTTCCCTAAGAAAGAAAGAAGGATAGAAATGAGGAAAGGAAAGATAGAAATATCTTTATTATTTGTAAAGTATTCCCCCAAATGACACATATATATTGTTTAAAAAATAATCAAACAATCAATCCCCCAACTTAAGGAACTGGAATAACAGTCTCCTTATAATTGTTTCCTGCTAAATTGGGGAGAAGAATTCCTGTTTGGGCACCCAAAAGGAAATTGGAAAAATTGTTAGGTCAAAAGAAAGATAGCTGGCATTATTTGTTGTGCAGTCTCTATGTTCTGAGAAAGTTCCAGGCTTAATTCAAGTGCTGACTGGTACAATCTGAAAGGTTGGATGAACCAAGGTCATATGAGGTCAGTAATTCTTTTTGAAGTTGTTCTAGAAGCAAATTTCTGGAAACAGCATCAGTTTGAGGCAGGATTGATCAAGGACTTGGAACAGTAGGTCTCAGCATCTCAGCATTCCTGAGGGTGAATCCTGTCAGGGCTGCCCTCTTTGTGATTGTTTGTTTGTTTGTTTTGTTTTTACTTTGAACAGAATGCTATGTATTATTATGTATATTGGAGGTAATATTTGTTTCTATATTAACATGATGTATGGAATGTGCACAGATCAGTTAAAGATGAATTTTTGCTCCTTGTTTGAACAGGTGAAAGCAACTGTCTTTCTTTATGAGTTAGTTTGATCACATAAGCAAGTTGTAAACCTTCATCCATGCCATATGAAAGTACGGCATGATGAATCTGAGGACTCTGTAGCCAACAAATCTATTGGGTATGTATAGCTGGAGTTCTGGCTAGAGACCTGTCTATGTCTCGGCCAGTTTGTGGGCTGTTCCTATGTAGATGGACCAGCAAATCACCTATCCTGTTTGATCTTCTTGATTTCTTTCTTACTGTCTGCAACCAAAATCTTCAGGGGGTCTTCCTCTATCAAATCTGATCGTTATTACTTTGGAAGGAGTCCAAAGCCATTTTTTCTTTTCTGTTAACACAAACATAGAGCCTCTCTCTCTCAAAATTGTTCTTGGTCCATCAACTTGAAGTTATCGAAAGTATAGATTGATTTAATTTAGCAGCTTCTTTTTTATTTAGGTCTGATCTGTTTTGACCTCTCTCATAGAGGATTTGTAATACTATTGCAATCTTAGAACTCGTAACAACCTTCATTTTGATAAATTAAAACAGTTTAAAACAAAACAATTTAAAACAATTAGTATCATTTATTTGGACAGGGGATTTTCTGTGTAGCGAACACTGGCTTGGATCTGTAGATTACACTGGCCTCAAACTCACAAGAAACCTATCTGTCCCTGGCTTTGTTTCCTACGTATTAAGACCAAAGGCCTGGATTTATTTATTTATTTATTTATTTATTTATTTATTTAATGTACCCTTAAACATTTCTATCAATTCTCATTTACTTATCCTTTTTTGGAGATTAATATCTTTGATAATTTAAAATAATTAAATACAAGTATTATTATTTATTAAAACGGTTTCTCTACGTAGCCTGGGCTGAACTGGTTTTCTCTGTAGATTAGGCTGGCCTCAGACTTGCAGGAAACCTATCTGTCCTTGCTTTTGTCTCCCAAGCTTGAGCTCAAAAGCTTATATTTATTTACTTATGTATATATCCTTGAAAACATTTATATCAATTCTCATCTCTTCCTCACTTCAAAATATATCTATAAACCCTTTCTCTTTATATAGATTAAATTAATATCTTTCTCCCTACTCAACTTTATTCAAATTCCCTTTCAAGTTAGCTCTCATGAGCTGACATTAGTACTCCTGTGGGAATCCCACATTCAAAGAAGACAGGATGGCTGCTAAGTGTAGCGTGAAACTCTATCCCATGTTTGCTCTCATAATGGCTTTGTTTTTCTGTTGGATAAAAACAAAACAATTCTGCCCCAATCCCAACTCTGGGTCCCCACATTGAGTAGAAGAATATACCTTTCCTAAGGGCAAAATGTTTTTTGGCAGCAGAAAAGCATTACTCTTAAATTTGAAATTATAACATAGAAATTATAAACATACTTTCTAAATATTCTCAAATTCTCCCTTCTCTTTATATAAATTTAAGATTGATATGTATTTATTTTTTTAATTGCTAAGAATCCTCCTAATGATTATTAAGCAAAAACCTGTATAATGATTTTAAAAGAAAATTTGTCCTTTTGAATCTCATATGCTTGTTTGCATGTGGCTGCATCCATCAGCAAAGGGTCTCGCCTTGACTCCATTGTGTAAGCCAGTATGGTCCAGAATTAAGAGATCTGTCTCCCATCTCTTTTAGGTTTTAGTTCAGAAGCTGTGTTGTACCTGCACAATTAAGCTGACGTTTGTCCTCAGCTCAGAGCTGTGCTTTAACAGCAGTGCCAAGAAGCACCCAGGATGAGCCTAGGCTCGCTGGCATTTAGGCCTGCAGTTGAAGCTTAAGGGCTCTGTTGCCTGGCAAGCCATTCGGTTCAGTGTGTGCATCTGTGTTTCAGCTCATGTTATGAACCCTGGAATTATGCGTGCCAAATCAGCATGTATTCTAGTCCTTGTCTGGAACTTCTCATGGCTTTTTGCATGACTTGGGGAAAAGCCAATGTTGCTGAGGAAACATTTTTCCCTGTCTTCCTAATTTTAAAAGAATAGTGGGCATGTGCTTTTTATTTGAGAATCAGAAATCAATTTTGTTAAAAGTGAGTTCTTGCCAGACACTGAGGTGCCAATATAGTGTTGGAAAATATTTAATGTCAATCTGGGGCTTCTATACTGCCCCTGAGTATTCAGTTCCCAAATAAAAGACACACATAAGCCGGGCGTGGTGGTGCACGCTTTTAATCCCAGCACTCGGGAGGCAGAGGCAGGCGGATTTCTGAGTTCAAGGCCAGCCTGGTCTACAAAGTGAGTTCCAGGACAGCCAGGACTATCTATACAGAGAAACCCTGTCTCAAAAAAACAAACAAACAAACAAAACCCAAAACAAACAAACAAACAAACAAGACACACATAACCTTTATATTTATAATAAGCCTTAATCAGCACTGGAGCTAGGCAGGTTTCTAGATACCTAGCAGATACCAGCCTCTATATTTCCATGCCAATAAGCCCACTATATGATTTGTCATGTCTATTTCCATGCCAATAAGCCCACTATATGATTTGCCATGTTTTGTCTGAGTTTCTCTTAACTCCAGTTACCCAGCCCTTGTGGCCATTATTTTAAGAGTCTTTCCCCTGGTATCTTTTCCTCTCTCCATCTTCCTTTCTCTCCTCGTGGTCTCCTCAGACTCCCAGCCCAGGAACCCCAAACCCTGCCTATGTCTCTTATGCTCAGCTATTGGCTGTCAGTGTCTTTATTTAACCAATAGTTTTAAGTTATGGATCAAGGTCACATTGTACCTGCAGATTCTCTCCTTCCTGGGAGCACCAGGTCTTGGGGACCATTACTTAGCATTACAATACAAGTACTACATTTAGGGGTCATTTGGGGCTCTCTAAACCAGGTTTTTATGAATGTGACAGAAGGTCTTGGTAAAATACGCTACATACTATGCCCAGAAATGAGGATCTTCAAAATTATAGCCCAAAAGACAGAAAAATATTCATATGGCCCAGACACCTCGCCAAAAAGTTTTTTTTTCTTTTTCTTTTTCTTTCTTTCTTTTTTTCTTTCTTTCTTTCTTTCTTTCTTTTTTTTTTTTTTCTTTTTTCGAGACAGGGTTTCTCTGTGTAGTTCTGGCTGTCCTGGAACTCACTTTGTAGACCAGGCTGGCCTTTGAACTCAGAAATCCGCCTGCCTCTGCCTCTCAAGTGCTGGGATTAAAGGCGCGTGGGGATCTTTTCTTACTCCCCGCAAATGGGTTCCCTCAGTGAACTGCCATCCCTTTCCTAGGAAGATAATTAAGCAAGGCCGGAGGATTCAACTAAGTTGCAAAGTGGAAGCTCCTTCTATACCCGACTTGCCCAAGGGCCGTGATTTCCTTCAAATAATTCCTGCTCATTGCAGCTCTAATCTGCCCTCAGTTTTGCACCTCAGGGTCTCAGCCCATAGCAACAGGAGGGTAACCGGAAGTCAGGACTGTGCGCGCATGATTGGACGCTGTACTAACCCGGAGTAGAGTCCCCACCGGAAGAAAGCCCTTGTGGTTGAGACACTCTCCTCCCGGAACTGTAGGGGTCTCCAGCTCAGAGTCTGAGGACGCTAGCTCTCTGAACTACAAACCTCAAGCGACTTTGATGTGTTCCAGTCATGGAGCATCAAAACAGCAGCTACCCGACTCATGTGGGACCCGAGGAGGAAAACTGGGAAGGTCAGTGCTTTGTAAGAGTGGTGGGTGGGCCACAGCCATGAGGGGAGGAGTGCCCCCCACCCCCGCTCCCCCACCCCCACCGCAGGAGCTGACAGAACAGGCAGGGGCACTTGCGCATGCGCACGTTCTCCCTGCTTCACCATCCTTGACAGCATGGCGACTTCGAGCCACACTAGGCCCTATTTCCTCAGTTTCAGATTCTAAAGCACAGACAGCCTTGCCGGATGGAGAGGGAAGAAATGAAGGAGAGAGTGGACGGGGCCAGCCTGGGTCGGGAGCCGCAGCAGCTGAAGGGGACACAGCAGAGGAATTAAGTGAAGGTGGGCCTGCTGCTCGCGCGGCAGGCCTCATGGATAACAGCAACCCAGAGGACAATGGCGCCACTGGCTGTGCCCAGGAGAAGGAGACGCAGCCAGAGGAGCCAGTTCTTAAGGATGCGGTGGGCACTGAGGATGTACTAGCGCTGGTAACCCGTGTACTTTCTATGCCACTTAGAGTCTGTAGTGTAGAGCCGATTTCAGTTAGTGTTTCCCAGGTACAGCCTATGCCACATATGGTGCCCTGCGGACAGTCTGTGCCACGTGTGGTGCCCTGTAGACAGCGTATTCCACATTTGGGGCCCCGCAGACAGCGTATTCCACGTTTGGGTTCCCGTAGACAGCATATTCCACATTTGGGGTCCCGCAGACAGCGTATTCCACGTTTGGGTTCCCGTAGACAGCATATTCCACATTTGGGGTCCCGCAGACAGCGTATTCCACGTTTGGGTTCCCGTAGACAGCATATTCCACATTTGGGGCCCCGTAGACAGCGTATTCCACATTTGGGGCCCCGTAGACAGCATATTCCACATTTGGGGCCCCGTAGACACCATATTCCACGTTTGGGGCCCCGTAGACAGTGTATTCCACGTTTGGGGCCCCACAGACAATGTATTCCACGTTTGGGGCCCCGTAGACAGCATGTTCCACATTTGGGGCCCCGTAGACAGCGTATTCCACATTTGGGGCCCCATAGACAGCGTATTCCACGTATGGTGCCCCATGTGCAGCCTATGCCACCTATAGTGCCCCATGTGCAGCCTTTGCCACCTGTAGTACCCTCTGTACAGCCTATTCCACCTATGGTGCCCCGTATACAAACTATGCCACCTATGGTGCCCCGTGTACAGGCTATGCCACCTATGGTGCCCTGTGGACAGCCTATGCCACCTATAATGCCCCATGTGCAGCCTATGCCACCTGTAGTACCCTCTGTACAGCCTATTCCACCTATGGTGCCCCGTATACAAGCTATGCCACCTATGGTGCCCCGTATACAAGCTATGTCACCTATGGTGCCCCGTGTACAGGCTATGCCACCTATGGTGCCCTGTGGACAGCTTATGCCACATATGGTGACCCATGTACAGCCTATGCCACCTATAGTGCCCCATGTGCAGGCTATGTCACCTATAGTGTCCCATGTGCAGCCTATGTCACCTGTAGTACCCTCTGTACAGCCTATTCCACCTATGGTGCCCCGTATACAAGCTATGCCACCTATGGTGCCCCATATACAAGCTATGCCACATATGGTGCCCTGTGGACAGCCTATTCAACCTATGATGCCCCATGTACAGCCTATGCCACCTATGGTTCCCCATGGGCAGCCTATGCCACATATGGTGACCCATGTACAGCCTATGCCACCTATGGTGCCCCGTGGACAGCCTGTGCCATGTATCGTGACCCATGTACAGGCTATGCCACCTATTGAGACCTCTGTACAACTTATGCCACCTTTTGTGCCCTCTGTACAGCCTATGCCCCCTATGGTACCCCGTGGACAGGCTGTACCACTTATGGTGCCTTCTGTACAGCCTATGCCACCTGTGGTGCCCCACGGACAGGCTATGCTACCTATGGTGCCTCATGTACAGCTGATGCCACCTGTGGTGCCCCATGGACAGCTTATGCCACATATGGTGACCCATATACAGCCTATGCCACCTATGGTGCCCCGTGGGCAGCCTATGCCACGTATGGTGACCCATGGACAGCCTATGCCACCTATGGTGCCCCGTGGGCAGTCTATGCCACGTATGGTGACCCATGTACAGCATATGCCGCCTATGGTGCCCCATGGGCAGCCTATGCCACCTATTGTGACCCATGTACAGCCTGTGCCACCTATGGTGCCCTGTAGACAGTCTATGCCACCTATGGTACCCTGTGTAAAGCCTATGTCACAAATTATGCCCTGTGTACAGCCTATGCCACCTATAGTGCATCATGTACAGCCTGTGCCAGGCACTGTGCCCCACAGACATCCTGTGCCAGGCACTATGCCCTTTGTGCAACCTATGTCAGTCGTGATGCCCAATATACAGCCTGTGGCAGTACTGGTGCTTGGAGTACAGCTTATGCCATATATGGTGCCCCATGTATGGACTATGTCAATAATGGTGACTGGTATACAGCCCGTGCCCACTCCTATGCCACATGTGCAGCCTATGGCAGTCATTGTGCTTTGGGCACAGCCCATGCCCACTCCTGTGCCACATGTGCAGCCTATGGCAGTTATTGTGCTTTGGGCACACACCATGCCCATTCCTGTGCCACATGCACAGTGTATGCCAATCAGTAGACCCTGGGCACAGCCCATGCCTGCTCCTGTGCCGCATGTGCAGCCTATGGCAGTCATTGTGCTTTGGGCACAATCTATGCCCATTTCTGTGCCATGTGCACAGCGTATGCCAATCAGTAGGCCCTGGGCACAGCCCATGCGCACTCCTGTGCCACATGTGCAGCCTATGGCAGTTATTGTGCTTTGGGCACAGTCTATGCCCATTCCTGTGCCACATGCACAGTGTATGCCAATCAGTAGGCCCTGGGCACAGCCCATGCCCACTCCTGTGCTACATGTGCAGCCTATGGCAGTTATTGTGCTTTGGGCACAACCCA
Source organism: Mus musculus (assembly GCF_000001635.26). NCBI lineage: Eukaryota > Metazoa > Chordata > Mammalia > Rodentia > Muridae > Mus > Mus musculus. Next base: position 37,680,401 of record NC_000086.7, on the reverse strand, counting down.
TGCCCATTCCTGTGCCACATGCACAGCGTATGCCAATCAGTAGACCCTGGGCACAGCCCATGCCCACTCCTGTGCTACATGTGCAGCCTATGGCAGTCATTGTGCTTTGGGCACAGTCCATGCCCACTCCTGTGCCACATGTGGAGCCTATGGCAGTCATTGTGCTTTGGGCACAGTCTATGCCCATTCCTGTGCCACATGCACAGCATATGCCAATCAGTAGGCCCTGGGCACAGCCCATGCCCACTCCTGTGCCACATGTGCAGTCTATGGCAGTCATTGTGCTTCGGGCACAGCCCATTCCTGTTCCCAATTTACAGCCTGTTCTAATCAGTAGGCCCTGGGCACAGCCTATGCCCATTCCTGTGCCCCATGTACAGCATATGCCAGTCACTGTCCCATGGGCACAACCTGTACCAGCTAAGATACCTAGCATACCACATATGCCAATGCCTACCGCACAGCCTATGCCAGTCAGGGTGGCTTGTGTACAGCCCATACCTCTTACAGTGCCCCGGGTGCGGTCTATGCCATATTCAGTGAGCAATATGCAGCCTTTGCCAGTTACAATGCCCCATGTACAATCAATGCAAGTTACAGTGCCTCATGCATGGCCTATGCCAGCTACAATACCCCATGCACAACCTGTGCCAGTTACAATGCCCCATGTACAATCAATGCGAGCTACAGTACCTCATGTACGGCCTATGCCAGCTACAATACCCCACATACAACCTGTGCCAGTTACAATGCCCCATGTACAATCTATGCGAGTTACAGTACCTCATGCACGGCCTATGCCAGCTACAATACAACCTGTACAACCTGTGCCAGTTATGATGCCCTGTGCACAGCCTATGCCTGTTTCAGTGTCCAATGTACAGCCCGTGTCAGAGCTGGTGCCCCACCACGACCTCTGCCTACGTGACGGATTTACAGAGCCACAGCTGCAGGAGCTGGAACAGGTTTTCCAGAGAAACCACTATCTCCGTGCTGAAGAAGGGTAAGCACAGTGAGACGTCGGTGCTTTAAGGAGGGAGCAAGCTGGTACAGAGGCCTCTGACCCTCTGGCAGCTGTCCTTCTTGTCTTCATTTATTAGAAACTTTAAATTACATTATAAGTGTTTTTATTGCCTGGGCTTTTTTTTTCATCCGGGGTGGAGGCAAGATATGTGCCCCATGTTTGGATGTCAGGGGCCAGCGTTAACTGACTTGCTCCTCTTCTTCCACTGTGTGGGCCCTGGGCTCAAAATGAGGCTCTGCTGCAAGCAGGATTATCTGCTGAGTAATCTTGCCTGCCTCCACATTGCCTTCTAGAACTAAGGCTAAAACTAAGAGCAGTCTTCCAGCCTGCCAGACCCTGCCTTGCTGTCCCAGGGCTCTGGGATGGGAGTGGGAGCTATGCTAAAGGCTGTGCAGCTTGTAGTGTCTACTTGGAGCAAGTAAAACCTTTGTCAGTGTCTGTGGATCTAGGTGAGGCCCTGTTAGGACAGGCCTCAGAAGCCCGAGAGGTGGTTGGGTTGACACGTGGTGACAGTCACTCAATGTGCTGATACATCTTTGTATCGTGCATATTTCTCTCTCTTTCCTAATATAAATACATCAGTGCGACCTTTCTCTTTACTGCTGGTTTTAGTATTCTCTGAAAATTGTGTGCCCTGCCTAAAGACTATTGTCCCTAAAGACAAGCCTCAGTGTTGGGTATGGTGGCTTCTGCCTGTGGTCTCAGCACTCAGAAGGCCAAGCATGGGCTATGGTGGTGAGTTCTGAGGCCCAATCTGCAGATAGGAACCCTAAGTATACAGAGAAAAATAACTTGTTTATCAGAATAGGCATGTCTGTGACCCTGTACTTAAAGGTGAAGGAAGAGGTCATTCAAGGTCACCCTTAGTTATGAGACTAAAACCAGCCCACTGCCAGGAGGTTTTCTGCTGCTCCTTTAGGCCTAGGTTTTCTTTTATGGTTTGTTGGGTTTTTGTTTTGTTTTGTTGTTGTTTTGTATCTCTTTCCTTCTGATTGTGTCCTGCGGGGTCTCCCAACTGTAGCAGGGATAGCCTGGAACTTGCAGGGACCCCTTGTTTCTGTCTTCTTCCTGCTGGGAATTTGGAACTGTGTGGCCAGCTCTGAGAGATTTTGTAACATTTCTTTTGTGTCTGGTTTGATTTATCATTTTATTTCTCAGGACTAGTGAGGTGGATCAGCACTTAAAAGGTCCTGCTAGCCTGGGACCAAGTCCGTCAAGGCTTGCTCTGATCTTCACAAGTACACTGTGGCCGCAGGCAACTGTGTACATGTGCCCCCACCCCCCTGAAACAGCTGCACAAATGCACAGGCACTCATGCACTCACACAGTAAATGAAGCAATGTAGCATGTAGTTTTCCTGATGATCAGCATGCTGGACATCATCATGTGCTCAGTGGATGTTAGGAATCCTCATATGATCTCCATGAAATAATCCTCTTTTCTTTGCAATTCTCCTTTCACCATTGCAGAGGTCTTCACACAGGCTTTTCTCAGGTGTACCTGTTTCTGTAGACCTTCTTTATATTGTGTTAATTTGAGACAGCTTTAAGCTCCACCACAGCCAGTATTAAGAGCATTTTCTCTGTCTACATTAGTGGTTTTCAAGTGTGTTATTAGATATGGGCTTAGGTTTTTATGTCTCTTGATAGTGCCCTGCTAATGAATCACACTCACTTGTACAAATTGAATGTCCCAGAGGTTAGGAGATTGAGACAAATATTTTCTTAAATATAAACGGTCCTTTATGCTTTACTTCATCTGTGGTGCCAAATATTGAATACCTGTCTTTTTTTTTTTTTTTTGTCTCAGAAAACAGCTGGCAAGGGGAATGGGTGTGACTGAGGCCAAGTTGCAGGTGAGTAAGAAACAAAAAGCCATTTGACATCCCAGCCATTGGAGAACTTCCTTCAGGGCTCAGATATGGTTGTTCTGTTCCTGAAGTTACACTGTTCATTTTGTGTCACTGTATGTCACAATGACTAATTATATATAGTTCTTTTAGAATCTCTCTCTCTCTCTCTCTCTCTCTCTCTCTCTCTCTCTCTCTCTCTCTCTGTGTGTGTGTGTGTGTGTGTGTGTGTGTGTGTGTGTGTGTGTTTGCCAGCCATATGTTTGTGTAGCTATGGATGTCATGAGAAGATTCTGGATGCCCATAGTTGGGAGTTGCAAGTCATTGTGAGCCTGGAGGCATGCTTTCTGGAAATGGAATTTAGGTTCTGTGGAGCCCCTGGTGCTCTTCATCTTTGGACCATTTGGAAAGGCACACCAAAATAATCTTTCAGAGCTGTGGTCTTTGTGGGTAGAAAATTAGGTCAGAAGGCTCACTATGTCACTATGCAGACTATACACATTTCAAATGGAATATACTTTGCAGCGACAATTTTAATTTATGGTAGTTCCCAGGCATAGCCCAACACTCAGAAAGCTGTTAAGTTAAAGAAAGACATGTGGGAATGTGGAAAGGATACATTACAAATGGCTGGTCCTCCAGCTGGTGCCTACTGAAGTCATGCAGATACGGACACCCGTCATGATAACTCTCAGGACCATGCTGCTGCATCTGCCAAAGGTGCTGATAAGTATCTGCAGAGGGCTCTACAGTAGAGACAGAAACCTGGTGTGCAATGTTTGGTCGAATGTCTGGGAAATAGTTTGCAAAACTGGGGCCAGGAGCCTGGGACTCCCACATTCTAAGGAAAGCCCTGGAACCCGTACCAGGCCTTCAGCTCCTCAGAGAATTATAGCAGTGAGACACCAAGTTATTCTGAGCAAGATAATATAAATTATATTGATAAAAATTATAGATGTCAACTACTATTATATGATGTGGGTTATGATTTATAATACTGATTGTGATACAGAACTAATCCCTGTTCCCTCTCATTGTAGAGATGGTTTAAGAAGAGGAGAGTGCAGTTCAGGAGAGAACAAAGTCAGTCAAGGATGAATGATGATGCCCCACCCAGGACCCACTCCACCTCTCTCTGAAGATGGTGCAGGAGCCCTAGTGTACCACCTTTGACCAGGAGCCACTTGCTTTCTTCCACCAAAGTGTTATTGCATCTTTATTCCCTAAGCACTTGAATGTGAAATAAATAGATTCTCAGGTTTATTTGCCTCAGGTGTCTTCTGAATTAGTATGGCAGGTGTGGCCCTAATCAAGGAAATGCCATTTAAAGAGGGCAAGAAGGTCTCCTTCTGTGGGATGATGTTACTGAGTGACCATCAGTAGCTGTTTAATATTACAGAAGGTTGTCACATGTCACAGTGAGTGTTCATTGACCCATACATTGTTTTTGTCCTCTTAACACAATTTTCTCCCCAGATAAGCTGTCACTTTTAAAGGGATAGGTCTAAATTATACAGTTCTCAAGGCTTCAGAAACACACTAATTCTTAAAATAGATTCCCACACTTGTAATTTCTTAAACAGTGCCTGATGTAAACTAAACACCACATAAAATTCCAAGAAACACCTAATGACCCGTACTACCCTGTCCACCCTCTGGCTCTGGGAAGCAAACATGCAACTGTCATTTCTTAGGGACACCAATGGTGCACTGCACACTGAATAGTAGCTGGATGTCTTTCTACCCTATGTCATAGCGCTCCGGTGATTGAATTCGCCCTGCAGTGGATGTGCCCACCTGGCAGAGCAGGAAGGACTCAGAAGCTGCTCCATCACACACACGCCCCTGTCCCCCACCCTCACCACTCTGCTCAGACTCCTCCCTTCCTCACCTTACATCCTGCACATGCCTCGAGTCCAAATATATCAAGGACCTCAGCACAAGACCTGATACCTTGAACCCAATACTGGAGAAAGTGGGCAATATGGCTTGCCATCCTAGCAGAGGAAAGGACTTCCTCAACTGGGTCCTGGTTATGTGGGCAGTAAACTTATCAGTTGACCAATGAGAACTCAGATAAAGAAAAGCTCGAGCAAAGAGAAGAAGAAGATCCTTGTGACAAAGAGACTGCATACAGAATGGTGGGAAAACATTTACCAAGTTTACTTCTGTCAAAGTGTTGGTGTGTAGAATATACAAAGAATCTTAAAAACTAAATGGCAGGAAAACATGCACCCAGTTAAACATTTCAGCTTGAATTAAACAGGGAGTACTCACAAGTGCCCAGTGTATATGAATTCATCCCCTGTGACTACTTATAAAAGACCTGCACAGAAAAAGGCTAGCCAAAACGCTATGGCGAATAGGAGAAAGCCTTGGGAATGTCCATTCAAATGGTAAAAGTGAACATTGACTTCAGCTGGGGGAAGGAGAGTCACTTTGCTTCCATGTTAACATCATGAGGATGTTATGCATGCTCCAGTAATGGTCTTATATCCATGTACACACAGGCAGCAATAAGGAGACTCAGTGGGTGTTAAAAACATAAAATAGGAAGAGAGATGTAGAGAGGAACAGGGCAGAGGTAATTGGAGCAAAGAGAATGTGAGGGTGGATTTGAGCTGCTGCATTATAAGCAAGAATGCAATGCTCAGACAGTAAAATTAGATAAAAGGCAAATAAATTCGGCTGCTCACTGCATGACAGGATAGTAGATGAATGAGAATTGATAATCCAAAACGAATGTCCTATATTTTTTTGACATATAAACTCATGTCTCAGGAAATTACCTTATCGAGACATAACCTTGTTAAAGAAAAACTTCTGAACACACTCACTAACTAAAGATGGTTTGGAAAAGCTGAGCAGCCTGCCTCTCTCTGCCAGTGCTCACATTACAGGCACTGAGGCATTGAGCCTCCATGCTTGCTCCTTCACTGCTCCAGGTAAACCATGGGTGGCTTTATACATGTTAGGTAAGACTCTGCAAACTGAGCTACATCTCCAGCAATAAACATATGTCGTCACTATTTTTCCAGACTGGAGAGTAAATTCTCCAGTGCTTGACACTGACACGAGCAATGCCAGGATTTAGAGCAAAAGGGAAGAAATTCTAGGAAAGAAAACATGTAGGCTTTGTTGTGAGGTAGTTATCAGAGCTGTCCAAGGAGAACTGCAGCACCAGGAGTGCACTCCAAACAAGGGACAGTGTGGAAAAATGATAGTGGTGCAGGGCCTTCTATTTGGGAGGATGACATGAAGAACTCTGGGAGGTGGGGCCTGGAAGGGAAGCAACTTTTGCAATATTATATAATATTATATATATATATATATATATATATATATATATATATATATATATATGCATACATATATTCACACACAAACATCCCCACACACATAATTGACCAGACCATGGGAAAATGTGGCTGCATGAGGATGAGTCTGACTACATCCCAATGTAGGATCTGTTTGAATAACAGTTCCAGGACCTGTGTGTGTGTTGTGTGTGTGTGTGTGTGTGTGTGTGTGTGTCCAAGAAAAATGTGAGGAAGTTCTGCACAGGTAGGACAATTCTCACGGCTTTTACAAGCACTTATCAAAGCCTAAATGTAATTCTAACTCCTCCCCAGAAAGCCTGTTGAAGGTGAGTCCTCTGCTCTCTCTGCTGAGCCAGCAGGGCCTGCAATTCTGCCCAATCTCCCATAAAGGCCGACCTGGAAGGACGATACACTACGTGAACTTCACTTTCTGTGAAAGCCCTAAGGAAGAACCTCCCACATAGAATCATTAGCTTATATCCGGTCTCAGCCATGGACCAGGGATGCAATGTGGAGAAATAGACCAAGGGGTATTGTCCACACATTTCCGCAAGGCCTCCCGAGCTACTGAGGTATCTTTTGTTACTCCCCGCAAATGGGTTTCCTCAGTGAACTGCCATCTCTTCCCTAGGAAGTTAATTAAACAAGGCAGGAGGACTCAAGGAAGATGCAAAGTGGAAGCCCCTTCTATACCTGACTTGCAAAGAGGAGCCATCATTTCCTTCTAATAATTCCTGCTCCGATAACCTTCCCACTGTCCTGAGTTTTGCAGCCTGGACTTCAGTCGCAGCAACAGGAGGACAACCAGAAGGCAGGACACACTACCATAATTGGATATATGCTAATATTGAAGATGGGGCCCGGAGGTGTGGCGGCAGACCATTGGTGGCTTAGAAGCTCTACTTCCGGAATTGTTGGGGACTGTAACAGTGAATAACGACTTCCACGGCTTTACAGACATGGAGAAAAGAAGCATCAATTACCTGCTTGATGTGGGACCTGAGGAGGATGAGGAAAATGCGAATGGTCAGTGAGTGAAGGGAAGGGTGGGTTGATGATATCCACAAGGGGTGGAGCATCCCATATAGAACTGAACTGGAGCTGTGTGCCACAGGCTTTGGCCTGACTCCATGACACTTCCTCACCAGCCTAGGCCCTGAGGCCTGGTTTTTCGTTTCCCCACTTAAGGTGTAAAGACTCTGATGGTCTTGCTGGCTGGAGAGGGAAGAAACGAGGGAGAGAGTGGACGGGGCCTGCCTGGGTCGGGAGTCTCAGCAGCGGAAGGATACAGAGCAGGAGAATTAAGTGCAGGTGGGCCGGCTGCGCCTGTAGCAGGCCTCATGGATAACAGCAACCAAGAGGACCTTAGTGCCACTGGCTGTGCCCAGGAGAAGGAGACGCAGCCAGAGGAGCCAGTCCCTGATTCCATGGGGGATTTGGAAAATGTAAAGCCTATGTCAGGGCCGTGGTCCACTGTTAATCCTGTGAGAGTGTTGGTGCCCAAATTCCGGCACCTTTGGCGACACAACTTCAATGTGCTGCAACTACAAGAGCTGGAGAGCATCTTCCAGTGCAATCACTACATCAGCACTACAGAGGAGTGAGTACATTGCCTAGCTTGCATCAGTTGGATGGGGGAATGAAGTTATGCACAGACAGTTTCTCCTCCTTCCTGGTCCCCCTTTTGCCCACCTTTTATATTCAACTTTATTTTATTTTATTTTTAGATGTACTTTTTAAGTCTCTCTCACTGTCTCTCTGCCTCTCTCTCTCTCTCTCTCTCTCTCTCTCTCTCTCTCTCTCTCTCTCTCTCTCTCTGTATGTTTTTATGCACAGGCATGTTGTGCTGTGCTTGTGTGTGCATGTTAACAAGACTGCATATCTGGAGGCTAGAAGACAGCTTGTGGGAGTTTTTTCATGTTTGCATTCTGTGAGCCATGGGTTTTGAACTCAGGCATGCTGGCTAGCACCTTTACCATCCAGCTACAGTTTTGAGCACCAGGCCAGCCTCAGCTGCAGAGTGCAAGGCTATCTTTAAATTATTTTAAAATAAAGCCAACAAAGCAAAAAGAAAACCTAACAAACAACCAGCAGCAGCAGCAGGCTGAATGAGAACGAGGCAGTACATGTCTGTAAGCCCCGTTCTTGGCCGGTAGCTCCCAAGTTCAAAGTTATCTCAGTTATGTAATGAGCCCCATGCCAGGCCCTTCTCCATTAGGCTATTTGTGTTGTGATTGACAGCATACTCCACCATGTTTTCTGTTTGGTTGTTTGGTTGGTTGTTTCCTGCAGGGGTGGAGGAGATGTGTTCAGAGACCCTCTTCTGATGTTTGATCCTAGATCTCACTGTGTAACAGGGCTTCCCTGGAACTTGCAGGAAGCTTGGGCCTCATATTTCAATCATGGTTGGAATCCAGGACTGTGTGGTCAGTGTGGTGAGGTTTTCTAATACTCATTTCCTGTGTGCTGTGGCTTCTAATATTTCCTTACCCATAGTGGAAGATGGCTCAGCACAAAAAGACATTTACTATGAGACCCTGAGTGCCAATCAGAGGACACACATAGAAGATCACTCCCTCACGCTGTCCTCTTAGATCTGCATGTGCAATAGGGACATGCATATGCTAAAAAATAAATTTAAAAAAGAAATGTGATATTTGATTTTTCTGGTAATCAGGGATTGGAGTCCCTCATTCTTAACTGTATATTAAAAATTTTTGGATGCTTTCCATTAAGCTTCTTTGTTGGAGTTTTTTTTTTATCCTGACAGAACACTGTTAGCGTTTGTTTTGTAGTTTTTGTCTAGTTTTTAGTTGGTTTTTTTTTTTTTTTGAAATAGCATCTCCTATACCACTGTTGCCATTGTTAGGAACATTTCTTTTGAAGGTTTTACTGTTTTCATTAGTGCTTTAAAACTTGCTTATTACAGACATGCTTGGGTTTGCATATATCTATTAATACTAACTTGGTAATCAAATACTACCTGTATCATTTGCTCTAAGCACCTCAAAATTTTCAGGGTGAATATCAGAGAAAATATGACTTGAGACAAACCATTCAAAACAATGATGAACTATCCCTCTCCAATTTTATTCCACATATCCATAATTCTGAATGCTGAATGTCTTTTTTTTTACCTGTAGAAATCGCCTGGCAAGATCCATGGGTGTGAGTGAAGCCACAGTGCAGGTCAGTCCGCACACAAAAGCTGTTTGGTAGGACAGCCATTCCGGAACCTACTGCATCTGTAGGTCCTTCTGGTTCTCTCAGTAGAATTGTGTTGCCTTTGATAACATGTCCAAACCACGGTTGAAAATGACTTTTTCAAGATTTATCTCTAGTTTTTTAATGTATGTTTGGGCACGTGTGTATATGCCGCACATTCAATCCATATGTGTGTGGCTGATCAAGGAAGCCAGCAGAGGGCATATATTTCACGTATATGCTGGAAGGACAAGTATTTATAAGCAGTACCAATGGTCCTAGGAGGTAAACTCAATTCCTCTACAAGACCAACAAGCAGGAACCACTAGAACATCACTCTAAACCAACCAATATGGCTTTTGAGATTCGTGGGTATTGTGGGTAGAAAATGGAATAAGAAAGCCCTACTCCTCAGGATTGGCTCATTTCCTGGACACACAAACTTCCTAAGGAACAAAGAAGTGTACAAAGCTTATTTTCACTAAGAACATATATATATCACATACACGTATCCTGTGGGTAAATCATTATATGCATTTTAACTTTGAAAGTGTTACACCTTATGTGTAAAATAGTTGTATTGTGTATAGATGTGTAGGACTTACGTGCATATATGCACTTTAAAAACCTTGTATATGTGCGTGTGTATATGTATATATAAAGAAATATTAAAATATTGTCAGGCTTGTATACTTTGGTGTATATGTGTGTATGTGTGATTTGTTTCTGGGAGACAGTTTGTGTAGCCCTCCCTGTCCTGAACTCACTCTGTAGACTAGGCTGACCTCAAAGTCACAGAGATCCACCTGCCTGTGCCTCCCTAGTGCTTAAATTGAATATTTGTGCCACAATGACCTGGCCAAGCCTAGTGTTCTGGGGAGTAACACTATGGTTGTGACATATGAATTATGCAAATTGGTATAGCTAGATCATCCCTGATACTATTCATAAAAATATTCATAAAGTATATCCTTACAGTCTGAATAGGTGGGAGGTAATAATTACAGGTCAAATCCACATAACTATTTAAAATTAACTGTGCAGAGACTTATGGAAATGGAGAAGATAGCAAGTCAAAATACCCACCTTGCTGGTTTTGTTAGTTCTTTGATCTCTTTGTATGAGTTTTGACAATATTTATCCTGTTCCCCATGAAACTTTGTGTCCCCTAATTTTTAATAATCCATCAAGATCAATTTGTGCTGCTCAAATATGTATATGTATGTATGGGTATACATATATGTATATATATATATATATATATCCTGATATACCAAGAAAATCACTGTTTCCTTGTGGTCATACACAGCCTCTTTCCATCCTTTTTCCCAAATGATCTCTGAGCCTTGGGAGGAGGACATGTGGTGTGTATGTTCTACTTGGGGATGAGACTTCTTCAATCTCTTGTTTTCTACGCTTTGATCAGTAGATCTCTATGTCGATCACTTCTCAAAGTAGAAGTTTCTCTGATGAGAGCTGAGAACTGCAATAATTAGAATGATACAACATTAGTTGTCAGTTTAATGCTATGCTGACATGGCAGAGTAATGGGAAGGGGGTCTACCCCTAAGATTTGTCTAGGTTAAGTTTCTTAGACCTAATAATGTTGCCATGTCCAGGTTTCAAGGTGTGGAGCAGAACCTGAATTCAATTGGAAACTACTTGATTACTACAAATAGGAAATGAATACTGTAGATTCTTTCTGGTTTTTATTAAGTACTTCAACTATAATACTAGTGGTTTACTCTTGTCTACCAATTCTTTTTTTCACAATGACTGTAGGAATGGTTTTTGAAGAGGAGAGAGAAATACAGGAGTTATAAGAGGCTGTAAAGGCTCAGAGGTCCTCTTCCTGCATTCCGGAGCATCTCTGTGTGAAGGCTATGGAGAAGCCCCAGGCAGCCACCCATGCTCAAGTCACTGTAGACAGACGATGTTGTGCCGCCAAAGCCCTGTTACAACACAGTTATCTCCTCAATACTTGTATTTGCAATAAAGAGCTGAATTCTCAATACATTTGTTTTGTGCTTCTTCTGAGATTGTTAAGATACATGTCTCATATCAGGGAAATGCCATTTAAACACGAGAAGATCTGTTTCAAGGAGGTAACATCTGTGCATCCCAGTCAGTAAGCCCTGTGGATTACAGCGACTTTCCAACATCCATAGTAGCTGTACCCTGACACAAGTGCTCTTTTTTGGCAACCCCTCTTACTGTTCTCACCATGACTCTTATTCCAGGCAAATTTACAAGAGAGATGATGCAGGACCCAAGGAGAAACAGCAGTCTCTTCCAAACTCAGGTGATGCATGCCACCCTGGCCCCTTCTCAAGATTTCATTCCAGCCCTGAACTCTGACAGAACCTTCATTTGAGAGAACCCACAGGGTTCACAGGACACAAGCAATGATGTAGGAAGTACATTCCTCCCAATTATTTTCCTTGCCTTCATTTTTTTCTGTGAACCTTTGGGGCCATATGTGGCATGAGACAACAGTTAATTCTGTCATAGGTCTTAGGTTTAGCTTCCACCATCATGCTGTTATTACACACTTAGTCCCTCAGCCCTTGCATTTCCAACAAAGAGCTGAGTTCTCAATATATCTGTATCAAGTGTCTTCTGAGACCTTTAAGGAATATGTCTAAATTACCAAGGCAATGTCATTTAATCAGACAAGGCAGATGTGACTTTTCTTGGTTCTGATAGTTCAGAGGATCTCCACTTTCCTTGCAAATATTTCATTCTCTTCCATTCATTTAAAAAATACGATTAAATGTTTTAAATGAAAATGAAGAAAAGCTATCATGCAGTGCTACAGACAGTGGAGTCCTTCCATAGGGAAGTGAGGGTAGACACAACAAGTGCTGAGCACCATGGCCAGGAGCTGTAATCACAGCACTTCAGAAGTGGACTTTTGAATGAAGTGGCCCTCGTTGGCCACACAGCAAGTTCAAGAACAGCCTGCATGCACTAAATGAGGCCTCCATCTCACTTTTAAATGTGGGTCTGGGAAATGGTTCAGTAGGGAAAGTGACTGCCAGCCAGCAGGAAGACATGATTGTGACCCCCAACATAAATGTAAAACAGTAGCCAACATTTCAGTCTGGGTACTGAGACAGAGAAAGGTGGCTTCAAAGAGGGTGCTGGTCATCCTGCCGAGTTATAACTATGGGCTGACGTTTAGAGACATAATGGGATCCAGAAGAGGCTAACCTAGGGCTGGCTAGAGAGATGTCTCTGCAGTAAGAGTACATGCTGCTCTTGCACAGGGCCTAAGCTTGAATCCCAGCACACACAACAGACAGTCAAAATGCAATGTAACTAAGCTCCATGTGATCTGACACTCTTCTGGTTTTTACAGCCATCCACATATATGTGCACAAACCACCATTAGGCCCACATATATGCACATCATTGATAAATGAAAATCAAGAGTCTGGAGAGTATGTACTTGTCTTCCAGAGGACTCAGATAGACTCCTGTCGACCTCCTGCACCAGGAGACTCACAACCACCTCTCACTTCACCTCCAAGAAACACAACAGTCTGCCTCTGTAGGCATCTGTACACACACACACACACACACACACACACACACACACACACTTGCAGTTAAAATAACAAAAATAGTCCAAGGTGATTCCCTCTCCAATGGTCTGAGTATGTGCCTTTTTTCAGGAATGTAGCAAGTTGGAAGAAAACCAGGCATGTCTGAGGTCTCTGCTGATCAAGGAACACTTGTTTCCTTAGCCCTCCTCTGGCTGCCTACATGTATGCAGAAAAAAAGAAAAAAATAACAAAAATAAATGTTTTATATATTTTTATTACGCATTTTCCTCATTTACATTTTCAATGGTATTCCAAAAGTCCCCCATACTCTCCCCCCTCCCCTACTCACCCACTCCCTCTTTTTGTCCCTGGTGTTCCCCTGTACTGGGGTATATAAACTTTGCATGTCCAGTGGGCCTCTCTTTCCAGTGATGGCCGACTAGGCCATCTTTTGATACATATGCAGTTAAAATAAAGAGCTCCGGGGTACTGGCTAGTTCATAATGTTGTTCCACCTATAGGGTTGCAGATCCCTTTAGCTCCTTGGGTACTTTCTCTAGCTCCTAAATTGGGGGCCATGTGATCCATCAAATAGCTAACTGTGAGCATCTACTTATCTGTTTGCTAGGCCCCGGCATAGTCTCACAAGACACAGCTATTTGGGATGGAGAGATGGCTCAGCTGTTAACAACAAAAATAAATTTAAAAAAAAACATACAATAATATGCAAAGTGATAGAGGTTGTCCCTCAATGTTGACCTCTGCCCAGCCTTGTGAACAGATGGGTTCCTATCTTGAAAATACATGTGTAAACACATGCACAGACTACACATGCATAGGGTGAAATTGTTTTAATTAAAAGAGAGAAGTCAGTCATGTATTTGGATTGACACACAAAGCTTTTAATACTTCCACTATAAATGTTGTAAAAAATTAATGGAATTTATAAAAAAGGAATTAGAGGAACTCATGAGAAAAGTGTTGACAAGGGTTATCAAACTGTTTTCCAGATAACAAGTAAAAATTCAGAAGAAATAAAAAATAAAAAAATCTATAAATAAAAAATAACATGAGGACTCATGAGGTAGCTGTGAACATAAAATATCTTACCAGCAGTTCTAATGACCCGATTTCCATACCCAGGACCCACATAATGGAAGGAGAGAAAGTTGTCCTGTGATATCCACATAGGAAGCACTGGTCCCTTCCCCTCAGCAATAAATAAATGAAATAAAGTATATATCCTAACAGAATTATTTATAAAGTAAAGACAAATAACTTCATTGAATAAAAATCACTGCAGCAGCCAATAAGAGAACTGGTTAGTCTAGAAGATGGGTCAGTTGAGAGTACTCAGTCTGAGAAATGGAAATAAGAGAAGAGGGTAGTCTAGAAGATGGGTCAGTTGAGAGTACTCAGTCTGAGGAATGGAAATAAGAGAAGAGGGTAGTCTAGAAGATGGGTCAGTTGAGAGTACTCAGTCTGAGGAATGGAAATAAGAGAGGAGGGTAGTCTAGAAGATGGGTCAGTTGAGAGTACTCAGTCTGAGAAATGGAAATAAGAGAAGAGGGTAGTCTAGAAGATGGGTCAGTTGAGAGTACTCAGTCTGAGGAATGGAAATAAGAGAAGAGGGTAGTCTAGAAGATGGGTCAGTTGAGAGTACTCAGTCTGAGGAATGGAAATAAGAGAAGAGGGTAGTCTAGAAGATGGGTCAGTTGAGAGTACTCAGTCTGAGGAATGGAAATAAGAGAAGAGGGTAGTCTAGAAGATGGGTCAGTTGAGAGTACTCAGTCTGAGGAATGGAAATAAGAGAAGAGGGTAGTCTAGAAGATGGGTCAGTTGAGAGTACTCAGTCTGAGAAATGGAAATAAGAGAAGAGGGTAGTCTTGAAGATATGTCAGTTGAGAGTACTCAGTCTGAGAAATGGAAATAAGAGAAGAGGGTAGTCTAGAAGATGGGTCAGTTGAGAGTACTCAGTCTGAGGAATGGAAATAAGAGAGGAGGGTAGTCTAGAAGATGGGTCAATTGAGAGTACTCAGTCTGAGAAATGGAAATAAGAGAAGAGGGTAGTCTTGAAGATGGGTCAGTTGAGAGTACTCAGTCTGAGAAATGGAAATAAGAGAAGAGGGTAGTCTAGAAGATGGGTCAGTTGAGAGTACTCAGTCTGAGGAATGGAAATAAGAGAAGAGGGTAGTCTAGAAGATGGGTCAGTTGAGAGTACTCAGTCTGAGGAATGGAAATAAGAGAGGAGGGTAGTCTAGAAGATGGGTCAGTTGAGAGTACTCAGTCTGAGAAATGGAAATAAGAGAAGAGGGTAGTCTAGAAGATGGGTCAGTTGAGAGTACTCAGTCTGAGGAATGGAAATAAGAGAAGAGGGTAGTCTAGAAGATGGGTCAGTTGAGAGTACTCAGTCTGAGGAATGGAAATAAGAGAAGAGGGTAGTCTAGAAGATGGGTCAGTTGAGAGTACTCAGTCTGAGGAATGGAAATAAGAGAAGAGGGTAGTCTAGAAGATGGGTCAGTTGAGAGTACTCAGTCTGAGGAATGGAAATAAGAGAAGAGGGTAGTCTAGAAGATGGGTCAGTTGAGAGTACTCAGTCTGAGAAATGGAAATAAGAGAAGAGGGTAGTCTTGAAGATATGTCAGTTGAGAGTACTCAGTCTGAGAAATGGAAATAAGAGAAGAGGGTAGTCTAGAAGATGGGTCAGTTGAGAGTACTCAGTCTGAGGAATGGAAATAAGAGAGGAGGGTAGTCTAGAAGATGGGTCAATTGAGAGTACTCAGTCTGAGAAATGGAAATAAGAGAAGAGGGTAGTCTTGAAGATGGGTCAGTTGAGAGTACTCAGTCTGAGAAATGGAAATAAGAGAAGAGGGTGGTCTTGAAGATGGGTCAGTTGAGAGTACTCAGTCTGAGGAATGAAGAAGAAGATTTTGAAAATACTGGGAAGTGTGGGATTGGATGGGTAGGGAGAGTGGGCAAAAGTACCTTAGGAAAAGAAAAATGTAGGGGTTAACAGGATGCATCCATGGGTAAAGATGTTTGCATCCAAGCTTGGTGTCCTGAGTTTGGTGCCCAGGTTTCTCACAGTAAGACAGAACTGATTCCCACAGGTTGTCCATTGTGGGTATGTGTCATGGCATAGATCCCATAATACAAGGAAATAAAATATAAATTTAAAAAGAAAAATTGTGAGAACCCCTGAGTACAATGCCCAAGAATTTGAAGGTCTAGAGGAAGGGGGGAAATGAAGACTTGGAGAAATAATGGCAAAATGTGTAAATACTGCAAATCCTACACCATTAGCCAAGGAAAAAGCCTAACCTCATTAAAGCACCCTAAACTGAGATTGACACCAAGACTCTCCTACTCCTGATAAAGAAAAGGATTGCTTGACAACAGCAGCAAAGAAAAGCGCCTTATGCAAAGACGCGTAAATATAAAGAAGAGCACCCTCGTGAACATGGGGGCCAGGAAGTACTGAGACCAGCATATTTAAGGCAGTGAAAGGAGCCTTGAAAGCCCCGTGGATGGATATTTCTAGATGTGACCAGAACAATTATTCAAAAAGGACAGAGGATGGTAGCAATTGCCATTATCCCAGAAACCAGGAGGAGGAAGCAGGAGGAACAGATTAACATTCTGGGGATGCCTACCGAACACTGTCTCAAAAATATTTTTTAAAGAAGGGACATAGAATAACAATATGAAGTGAGAGATGGGCAGTTGTAAAGTGATATAGATTGCAATATATTATTTTAATAATGTATAATAAAAATAGAGCATCCCAAGGAAAGGGAAACTCACCATAATAAAGCACAATAGATAACGTGGATGTTCTAACCACAAGCAGCAATATACATATTGTTTACAAACATACAGGGAATATTCTCCACATAGATGATATAATAAGTGAAAACAACACTTGTCAGTAAATTTTAAAAATTAAAGCAGGCTCCATGCACACTTCATAACTGTAGATTCCAGAATCATAAACAGGGAAAGAAATGGTTGTCTTTTTTTAGAAAGAGTGTCATTTTCTATTTTTAGATGCGGTCATATGTCCCTCTCTGAACACAAACTCACTCTGTACACTAGCGTGGCTCTGGCATCTACCTCCTCACAGGACAGCATTACAATGCAGTTCAGAGATCATGTGACTTTAAGCATGCTGGGTAAGGACAATGCAAACTGAGCTACAGCCCTAGCCCTGAAATGTATGTCTTTACTGTTTTGACTAGACTAGGTCTAGAAAAAAACAATTCTCCTGTGCTGGACACAAGCAATGATGGGATTCAGAGCAAAGAGAGCAGAAAAACTTGGAAAGAGAATCATGTAGGCTTCGTTGTGAGGTAGTTATCAGAGCTGTGATTTAAGTCTTACTCAAGGAAAACTCCAGGGCTCCAGGATATCCCCACCCTACACTAGGGACAGTGTGGAAACATGATAGTGGTGCAGGGCCTTCTATTTTAAGAGTGAGCAGAACATGTTGGGAAAATGTGGCTGCATTGGGACGAGTCTGAGCACATACCAACACAGGGTCTGCTTAAAAGACAGTCCTGGGATAGAGACCCAGGTATAAAAGCACGCTTTATCAGAGATGTGTGTGAGTGTGTGTGTGAGTGTGTGTGTGTGTGTGTGTGTGTGTGTGTGTGTGTGTGCCTTCGAGACAAATGTGACAAAGCTCAGCACAGGTATGACAAGTCTCATAGCTTTTACCAGTACTTACCAAAACTTGACAGTACTACTAACCTACCCGAATCCCTGCACCACAAGCCCTGGTGAAGTTGAGCCCTCTGATCGTTCTTCTGAGCCAGCAGTACCAGCAAGTCTACACAAGCTCCTCTAAAGGCAGAGCATGGAAGCACAACAAGCTCTGTGTTAGCTACCGTACTCTTTACCTGGTGGCCTGCTTAGAGTTTCAGAGGGTGAATCCACAATCATGATGGCAGGAAGCATGGCAGCAGGTAGGCAGGCATGGCATTAGAGGAGTAGCTGGGAGCTTGTATCTTCTTCACCAACAGGCTCTCAAGAGAGGGGACATGTATTAATTTGGAATGGTGTGGGCCTTTGAAACCTGAAAGCCCACCACTAAGAATAAGCCTCTTCCCACAAAGCCACACCTCCTCTAACAAGGCTATAGCCCCCAATCCTTCCCAAGTACTTCTACCAACTGGAGACCTAGAATTCAAATATATGTGTCTATAGGCAGTCATTCTCATTCAAACCACCACAGGATCTAAGTTCACTTTCTGTGACAGCCCAAAGGAACAGGCCTCCTAGATAATCACATTGATGTAACTTCTTTTCTCTGCCACCTACCAGGGAATCAATGTGGGGCACTAGACCAAGAGGTAGCTCTACAAACATTTTCCTCAAGGGCTCCAGAGTTACTGGGAGATATTTTCTTGCTCCCCACAACTTGGCTTCTACAGTTGACCACCATCCCCTCGGTAGGAAGAAAATTCAATAAGGTCAGAGAAGGCAGCTGAGATGCAGCTTCAAAGGTTATTTCTGTATCTCTACTTCCCCGAGGTTTGTGCCTTCCCTGAAAACATACCCTGCTCATCCCAGCACCAAACTCCTCTCACCAGGGCACCTCAGGGTGAGCACCTAATGGTCCTCATTATAGCACCTCTGGGCACCTACCTCACCATAGCAACAGGTGATGAGCATGAAGCCAGAACGTTCCATCTCTAACTGGATACATAGTAATGTGGAACCGGCTGGAAGAAATCTCTTCCAGGTCAACGGTCACCGCTCTGCTCTATTACCGGAACTACCTCAGGATTACCACAGAGCTTCAAGGTCAGTCAACGGATGTGAGACTAAAATGGACAGCACCCAAGGTATGGACTGTTACAACATCAAGTACTTGTTCATTCGGGTAGTATATGAGGGTGAGGGTACAGGAGATGGTCAGTACGTAGCTGGAATGGTCAGTAGGTAGGTGGAATGGTGATATAACTATCTCCCTGAGAGACATGGAGGTGGCTCGGGAGGCATGACGGGAATGGCGCCATGGGCAGCTGTCATCTCTGCGACTTGCTGCCTACTTTTGGCGGCAAGGTTGACTTTTCTCTATTTTCCCACCTCCAGGTACCAAGGTTTTGCCGGCTGAAGAGTCAAGAAATGAGGAAGATGGAGGACAGGTGGAGTCGGCATTGGGAGCCACAGCCGCAAGGGGTAGAGGAAAAGAAGCATTAAATGGAGAGAGTCCCGCCGCCGCTGGCACTGCAGGCCTTGTAGAGGAAGATAGGAACAAGGAAGATGGTGGCACCAAGGGAGGTGAGAAGAATGAGCAGGAAGTGAGGGAGCAGATTCCTGAGCATGTTGAAGGAGAGAGTGACCAGGCTGAAGCGCCAAGGCAGGTACCACGACGTCGATTGCACCATAGATTCACCCAGTGGCAGCTGGACGAACTGGAGAGAATTTTCCGGATGAATTATTTTCTCAGTCTAGAAGCAAGGTGAGGAGATTGCCTGGCCTTTTCTCCTACTTGATGGGAGCAAGTGCTGTTCCGAGGTGACCATTGACCTCCTCCCTGCTCCCCCACAGAGCCTCGTTTTTGAATTTATATTTTAAATACAGACCTTCATTTATTTGGTGGGGGTGGGCATGTGGCTGGTCGGTGGATTTGCATGTGTGTGAGTATATGGACCACCTGGCACATGAGGAGGCAAGAGGACACTTGCAGCGTTCAGTTTTATAATCCATCTTGTGGGTCCAAGACATCAAACTGAGAACATCAGGGCTATCCGGAAAGCACAGGGACCCACTTAGCCATCTTGTAACTCCCCACAAACTCTTGCCTCTTGAAATCCTAATCACCTGGAAAATTCAGACTGCCAGGTCCTGTGTCCTGCACTATGGTTCCGAGGTAGGGGTAAGAGTCATACAAAATGACCTTGAAGGTATTTTCATACAGTATTCATATGAGTCCAAGTACAAAACTTCAGTCCATATCTCCTACAGTAGTTAGGTTCTTTTTAAAGAGATATGCAAGGCTGAGCTATGGCCGCCATACTACAGAGGGGTATCCTGCTCTTGTTAACGTTTTTGATACATCTGTACATCATGTATTTTTCCTTTAAGTGTTTTATAATTAGAAACTCACTGACAAATTTCTCTTTTAACTGCCCACCTCCAAGATCTCTCTAGGAATCCCTTCCTGGTCTGGCACTCACATTATAGCAGCAGACTGATCTCAAACTCACAGAGATCCTCCCACCTTTGCCTCTCAAGTGCTGGGAAAAGCTCCACCAAGCCTGGCTCCCAAAATTCTCCTAGTTTTTTTGGCTTTGCTTCCCCCCACCCCAAGCTGCCCACAGAAAATGGTCCACAAAACCAGGACTTAATATTGAGCATGTGTAAGAGCTTTTGTGCTGAGATCTAAGGCATGTTCAGCTTAGCTGGGTTTCCCTTTCTGTTTATTCTTGTCTGCTCACTCTGTAGTTCAGGCTCACCTGGAACTCACAGGGACCCATTGTCTGAATTTCCATCCTCCGTCATTCTGGGAATCCAAGAAGCAATTGCCAGTACTATGGAGGGTTGTTGTTCTTGTTCCTTGATTGTTTTGTGGATTTGTTTGATTGTTTCTTTTCTGTCTGAAGTGCTTTTGATATTTTCTTGCCCAAGGCTCGTGAGATTATGGTTCAGTGGGTAAAAGTACTTGCCACCAACCTGGAGAACCAGAGTTAGTCCCCAGTATCCACATCCATATGATAGAAAAAGGAAACTAACTTCCAGTAGGTGCCCTCAACATCTAAATGTTCACTAGGGCATAGGAGTGTGTGTGTATGTGTGTATACATACCCCCAAAGAGTAATTCAAAGAAATGTAACATTTCATTTCCCCCAACACTCTGTACATTGGAAGTCCTCTTATACTAATGGCACATTAGAAATTTTCCTGTCTTCCCTATTAATCCATCTTCTTTTGAGTTTAACCTTCTGTCCTGACAAAGGGCCTCCCGCAGCATTCCTGTGTGAATTTGCTTTGCAACTATTGCTCTGTTTGCTTTTCTCTTGTTTTTAGAGGCAGGGTCTCATACACCACCACAGAGAGTATTGACAGCATTTCCTTAAGGTTGTTGACGCCTGTGTTGTGGCTTTTAATAATGCTTTCTAGGGGCATGAGTGGGTGCTCATGTGTATGAACGGTCCATTAATAATAAATAAAATTACATATGGAATTTGTTCAAATCTTCAAATCCTTCCAGATAAATGTCAAAGAAGTTGGGGGATGAGACCAACATTTTAAAGCAAATATAAAAGATGATTCACATTTTTTTCTTTCATGTATATCGGTAAATACTGAACATCTATCATTTTACCCTCAGAAAACAACTGGCCCGATGGATGGGTGTGAATGAAGCCATAGTGAAGGTCAGTAAACCAAAGAAAGACCTTTGTCAGGACAGCCAGTTTACAACTTGCCTTACGTCTTGGCCGCATTCATCTTATCCATGAAATTGTTAACATAAAACTGTTTCAGAGTGTTTTTCAAGATTGTTTTATTTTTACTATGTGTATGTCTCTGTGTATAAAATATGTGGCCAAGTGCCAAAAAATCCAGAGGAGGACACTTATTCCCTGACGCTGGATTTATAAAATCCAGAGGAGGACACTTATTCCCTGAAGCTGGATTTAGAGGTCGTCTTGATGCACCGGGCTCAGACACTGGGAAGCAAACTCTGGTCCATGTGCAGGAGCAGCAAGGACTCTTAGCCACTGAGCTGTCTCTGCTGTCTGCATCAAATTACTTTTCAGCTCTAAGGTCTTTGTGAGTAGACATGCAATAAGGAAGCCTCACCATGCACAAAGGGCATATTTCAAAATGGAACGTGACTTCCTAAACAAATAAAGAAGAGCACTGAACGACTTTCATTTCTTAGACACATACCTAGTACACATACATGTTCTCTATAGGTAAATTATAAATACAGATGTCTTAACTTATAACACAGGTATTTAGTAGAGATGATTACATTAATTATGTATAGATATAGAGACACACATACATAACTATGTGCAGTTCCTTGCAATGCTGGTGTTTTAAGGTAGAGTTACTCTGTGACATCATACTGAAGTTAGGAGCTGCACAATCATAATCTATCTCAAATGCTCAAAACCAAACATAAATTTTATCCTTGCAGAAGGAATATTAGTTAGGCCATAGCTGAAAGGCTGAACCCAGCACTCATAAAGCTGGTGAATAGGCTGGTGCATCTGCCTGAAAATGCTGCTCACAACCTAAAATGTGAATTGCAGTAGAGAGGGAAACAAGGTGAGCAACCTTTGAATACTTTTCTGGGACTATTTTGCAGTGCTGCTGTGGAAAGCAGGGTCTACAACATTCTAGGCAAGCACTGAACAGCTTGCTAACCCCTTAGTCCCTCACAAAAGTAGAAAGAAGGTTTAGACACCATGTTCAAGTAACACTGATATATGAACTTACATGGTATGTTTTATTTTTCAATTATGGTCCTGAAAGTTTACTTCTCTGAACCAATTCCTTCTTCTCACTCATTGTAGAGATGGTTTCAGAAGAGGAGAGAACAATACAGGTGGTATAAGAGGCTATAAGGTCTCAGAAGTTCTCCTCCTGCTTCTCAGAACATCTTTCCTGAAGACTGTGGAAGAACCCTGAAGTGCCACTATCGCCTAGGCAACATAGAGAGAGGAATTGTTTTCTTCTCCTAACGTTATGTTATTAAACTCTTATATCTGAAGCGATTATATTTCAATAACAATATGAATTTTCAATATAATTGTCCCATGTGCCTTTTGATTTTGTAAAATATATATTTATAAGCTCTGTTTTTTCCATATTTTAACTTTTAAAATAACTCCTGGTAAAAACTTACCGCTTAAAATTCAGGAACACAACTTTGTTCATATCCTGGTCATGGTAATTCTGAAACACCCTACCTACATTGATGTGCCAGCAGTATATTAGCAGAAGGATGCTGGCCCTCACCATCAGGATTATGGCCTCCAGTTCAGAGATCAACGTGTTCGAAGTCACATAATTTTACCAGAAGAAGTATGGACTCTCTCATTGCAGAGCCTTTCAGGATGAAACCAAAGGAAACTATGAAAAAATCCTGGTGGCTGTGTGGTACAAATTAGAAGTCCCCGCTGCTCTGCAAGATTGTGAGGAGAACATCTCTTAGCTGCTCTTTTCCTTCTATCACCATAGGCTTAGTCGTAAAGTTGCTTTAGCACAGGAGTCCAATTATCTCCTTGAAATAATATAGCGTATTAATACATTTTACATCGTACCTCAGTACAATAGAGAAATTCTTTTTGTGTTAATTATGTTTATATAAATCCCTATAAGCAAGTCACTTTGGTGACAATATTCCTGAGAGACTACTTTATATGGACTAAAATAAATCAGTTTCATAAAACAACAATCCAAGAGCACCGAGTGTACATCACTGTATTCACCCTATGGCACTGTGTGCCTGAGATCTTCCAGAGTCATGGAAGATTCAGAGATGCATTATTCCCAGAGACCATAGTTGCCAATGTGTTCATTACAGATGCAGAAGCTGACACTCTCCACATCTTCTGTGGGGCTGGAATTCATGATTAGCTGCCCTGTCAAACTCAGACCCCAGCTTGCTTGCACCTTCTGCCATGCTGTACCTCTCACTTCTCATTCTGGAAATACGGGCTGATCATTCAGAGATGCAAGAGTGGCATCTTTCACTTAAGGGAGCCGAGAGAGGCATGGGATGATGTTTTCTCTCAGAACCTAGAGTCTATAGATAAAATATAAGAAGCCAGCAGAAAGCCTCAATTTCAAAATTGATTTTTGTGATAAGTACAAAGGATGTATTTTCATAGATCGTTTCTGGAGTTCTTACTAGAAAACAAGAACCAGAAACAACAAATTGAGCTGGAAAAGAAACTCTGCAGGGTGCATCAAAGCCAAAAGTGAATAAAAGGAATTCTCATATAAAGAGGAAAAAGTCCATTAGAACAACACCAGAGTCCTCAGTGGAAACTCGGAAATCCTGAAGACCCTGGCGCAAGGTATTATGAGTTCTAAAAGATGGCAACTGTCAGTCTAGAATACTATACCCAGCAAAACTATACACCAAAATTGTAAAAGAAAGAAAAAAGGTCTTGTTACATGCAAGGTAGAATTCATGTCCACCAAACCAGCTCTACAGAGAATATTGGAGGCAAAATGTCAGACTGAGGAGAAAAAATGAGCATATCAATTGACTCTATACAGTGAACAGGTGAAGCTATGGTTACTGAAACACAAAATGGGACCACACACACACAAAACAAAGAAGAACAATAAAACTGCTGCAATCAACACACACCTTTCAATAACACCTTTAACGATTCATAGCCTTAACTACTCCATAAAAAGACACAATTTGGATGAACAAATTAAGAAAGAAACTCTAACTTTTGCTGTCTAAAAGAAACTCTTCTTATCTTGAAGGACAGTGAACGGTTTTGTGGAAAAATATTCCAAGCAAATGGGACCAGGAAACAAGAACATGGTCCTATCCTAATATCTGAGCAAAAAACCTCTTGCCTTCCAACTAAAGTTGATCATAAACAATAAGGGAGAACACTTTATTCTAAGCAAAACACACTAAACACATACACTCACACACACACACACAGATAAATACAAACATGTAAACACTCATATACACACACTCACACTCCACATAACACACTCAGTTAAAGTCACACATGCACTCACACTAACACCCAAAACACAATAACACAACACACTCACTCCAACAACTCTCTTTCATGCACACTCATATACATACACACACTCACACATTCACACATACTCACACACCTAACCATTATACCACACTTAGTAGAGATACACACCCATACAGAAATACAGTAATTAAGTCACAAAAGAACACACATGGCATGCACTCACTGATTAGTGGATATTAGCCCAAATGTTCAGAATATCCAAGATTCAATTCACAGACCATATGAAGCCCAAAAAGAAGTAAGACCAAACTGTGGATGCTTTACTACTTCTTAGAAGGCTGAACAAAATACTCACAGGAGCAAATATGGAGACAAAGTATGGAGCAGAGACTGAAAAAAGGCCACCCAGAGACTGTACCACCTAGGGATCCATCCCATATATAGCTACCAAATCCAGATGCTACTGTGGATGCTGGGAAGTGCTTGCTGATGGAAGCCTGATATGGCTGCCTCCCGAGACGCTCTGCCAAAGCCTGACAAATACAGAGGTGGGTGCTCACAACCAACCATTGGACTGAGCACAGGGTTCCCCGATGGAGGGTTGGAGACATAACTGAAGGAGCTGAGGGGCTTAGCAGACCCATGAAGGGAGCAATAGTGTTAACTGGCCAGATACCCTGGATTTCCAAGGAACTGGACCACCAATGAAAGAATACACATGGAGGCGCCCATGGTACTGGCCACATATGTGGCAGAGCCTGATGAGACATCAGTGGGTGGAGAGGCCCTTGGGACTTAGGGAGTAAAAAAAAAAATTACAGAGTGTGATGAATTGTGCCAGAAGAAGATAAATATGTGGATAACATTATATAGTTAAATTAGTATTACCTATAGTATATATTACATTTTATAGTAATATTTTATATTAATATAATGTATTTACATTATTGTTTTATAGCAAAATATTATATTATATATTGATATTCATGTCATAAAATTGTTATACATTATTAAAATAATGTATAACAATTATTTTTATCAATATTTAGAGTCTATATGAAAAGTAGTACAACACAATACTTTTGCTAGTGTATTTTACAGGAGAGTACTTTTTTCTCTTTTCCCCTCTTTTTATTAAAAATAGGGCTTCGGTCATACAATGTATCCTGATTACAGTTTCCTTACCCTTCCCTCCACTCCTTCCAGTACCTCCCTCTTCCACTTTCATCCTGGTCTAATCCTATTTTCTCTCTGAGAAAGGAACAGGCTCCTAATAGATAACAACAAAACATAACAAATGCATACATATATTGTAATAGAACAAACACCATCATATGAAAAGTAAACAATCAAACCAACAGAAGGAGAAGAGAAAAATCAGGGAACACACACCTAGCACATGGTAGCTCACAATCATCTGTGACTCCAGTCCCAGGGAAATCTCAACCCTCCTCTGGACTGCTCAGGAACTGCACACATGGAGTGCAGAGCCATTCATGCAGAAGAAAGCTGTGTGTGTGTGTGTGTGTGTATGTGGGGCTGTGTGTTCTGTAATATATATAAAATGAAAGTATCTTAAAAGAAAAATCTGCCAGAAAAATGAAATATTAAAAATGCAGAAACAGACAAGTAAATTTCAAAGAAATGTACCATGACCTTAATACCAGGCAAGACTAAATTCTGGGTAAAGACTTCAGTGAATTAAAAATTGCTTCAAAATCATGTAGACTGAGATCAAAATGGAGAGGTAATATTTCACTTCCTACATCATCAGTTTTTCTTTATGGTGATTGCCCAAGGGATATGTATGCATGTGTTGGTGTGGTGTGTCCATGTATGCTTGTGCACTCGAAGTCAGATGCCTATGTCAGGTGTCTTTGTCAACTGCACTCTGGTTTGGTTTTTCTTTTTTTGTTAATTTTTTCCATTAATTTATTTATTCACTTTATATCATGTTAGCTGCCCCATCTCCTCCAGGTAGCTTCCAAGTAGGACATCTGCTACATATATATGGGGGTTTAAGTCCCGCCGGTGTATACACTTTGGTTGGTGGTTCATTTTCTGAGAGCTCCCAAGAGTACAGGTGACTTGATCCTGTTGGTCCAACTATGGAGTTCCTAGCCACTCCAGGTCCCTCACTCCTTCAACAAACTCTTCAATAAGACATCCAACAAATTCGATCACTGAATGTCTCAGGACATCCCATGACTCCTGGGATCTTTGAATCTTCACCTGACACCCGGCTTCATCAGCCCTGGGTTTGGAGATGTCTCCTGCAACTGCATTGCCTGAACATTTTACATGATGTTGAGAATTAAAGGGAAAAATGCTTGCAAGCCAAATACAGGCATATATTTAAAAAATCAATAAAGTGGCAGGATACAAAACCAAGTTACAAAATCCAGTTGCCCATGTATACACTAACAATAAGACATAGTGACAAGAGAGATCATGGATTCATTCCTACATACACAGGTGTCAAAGAAAAAAAATGTCATGCTGCAGAGATGGCTCAGTGGTTAAGAGCACAGATGCTCTTGCAGAGGTATTGATTCCCAGCAACCACATGGTGGCTCACAACCATCTGTAATGGGGTCCAATGCCCTCTTGTGTTTGTGTGTGTGGGGGGTGTCTGAAGACAGCCACAGTGTACCCAAACAAAGTAAAATCTGACAGACCACTAAAATCAAGATACCAAGTGACCCAATTTTAAAAAGAAAGAAAGAAAGAAAGAAAGAAAGAAAGAAAGAAAGAAAGAAAGAAAGAGGGTCTATGCATCTGAACACAGATGTTTCAGGTTAAAAAATAAAAAATGATTAAAGTAAAAAAACCAAATCTCTAAAGTGTTCAACACCCTTAGCAATTAGAAAAGTTCAAATGAAAACTACTTTTAAATTCATCTTCCCCCAATCCACAATGGTTAAACTCAGGAAACCTGTGAAGCACAAATGCTGCCAATTATATGGGAAAAGGGAACCTTTGTTCACTGGAGGTGTGGCCACAAGCTGATGTCATCACTCTGAAAATCAGTGTGGAGAACCTTCTAGATACTGAAATTACATACAGAGTGGTTCCAGGACTTCCAGGCGCTACAGAGAGAAACCTAGTCTTGAAATAAAAATCAAAAACAAAGAAACAAACAAACAAAATGCAAAAGGAGAAAAAAGAAAAGAAAGGAAAAAAAGAAATGACTGTTACGGTTTTGCCAAGGAGAACATTATGTTTGTTAGGCAAGGATTCTATAAAGTAAGCTGTATTTTTCAACACAAAAATCGATATCTCTATAATCTTGACCAGAACTATACATAAAAAAAAAAATCCAGGTTCTGTGCACCTTGAAACCACAGTAGTTTCAGGCTACACAACAAAGAACAAACAGGGCCAGAAACATGTATGTGTAAGTTTGGTTTTAGAAAGGTCCAGAATATTGAGGTATGTCTTTTGGGTGGAGAAGAACCCCTCCTCTGGCATCAAGACCCCAGAATATTCCCACCCTAGAAAAACAACCACCTGGAGATGGCCTAGTTCCTAGGGGCTATTCCTAGTCTCTGAGTGGCCAGAGCCTGTTGTAAAATGTTTGCTCCTAAAGACCAGTTTGACCACATGCCTGCAGAGGGGCTGCTTATCTGACAGTATCTGGATAGAGACTGGCGCCTGCTCTCAACCCTTTGACCTTCCAGCGAACACATTAGGAAGGCCCTTTCAAGAGAAATGCAGGGAACCTTAGCAAGGTATGGCGATTTACTCAGTCCTTCACAGTTTTAACCAGTCTGTCCAGGACTAATAACCCCCCATCCTCACCCACGCTCCTGAAAAGGCACACCATGGACACATGGCAGACTCTAACTGAGCTTTCTGTGAACACTCAAAGGAAGAGACCTGGTGGATCACCTTCTCCGTTTAATTTCTCTTCTCTATCAAGTAACAGGCCGCTAGTATAAACTACTAGGCCTAGAGGAAAGACACTCTGTGTTTTGAGAGGAGGTGGTCTCACTGTGGTTCTGGTTTTCTGAAAATCACCATGTAAACAAGCCTGGCCTGAAACTCAGAATCCACTTCATTCTTTCCCCTGAACGCTGGGATGAATGTCGTGAAAAGACACCCCCAACTAAACAAGAGGTATTATAAAAACACTTGTGTATCGTCTCCAGAGCTTTTCTTCTTCAGTACGAGTCGTTTGGCACAGTTGAACGTAGACAGTAATTTATCCAACTGCGAGGTGGGTCGCCACGTGTGCATCCATACCAGCTTGAGTACCATGCGGTCCCTGCAATGATATCCTGCTCCTTGCAGCACAAACCTGTTCTGTTTTGCACCTGAGGCTCAACCCATAGCTGCAGGAGATCAAATGGAGGTCAGGATAGCTCACCTATGATTGGACACTTCACTACCGCCCCCAAGGGCTATGAGAGAATCTCTTCCTGGTTGCAAAGCCAGGCTTTTGGCTTTCGGCTTTCGGCTTTCGGCTTTCGGCTTTCGGCTTTCGGCTTTCGGCTTTCGGCTTTCGGCTTTCGGCTTTCGGCTTTCGGCTTTCGGCTTTCGGCTTTCGGCTTTCGGCTTTCGGCTTTTGCCTTTCAGCTTTCAAAACCTCAGGAGCTCCGACTCAGAATCTGCTGGGGAAAGCTGCAGGGAAGCACTCAGGACATGGAGCATCAAAACACCAACTACCTACTTCATGAGGGACTTGGCAAGGACAAGGAAAAGTTGAATGGTGAGTGCCTTCTGGGAATGGTGGCTTGTCCACATCCATGAGAGGAGGAATGTGTCCCACAGAGGTGACTTGATAGTTGCAGTGCCCTGAAGCATTTCCTGAGATTTAACAGCACCTCAGCACCAGCCTAGGCCCTGATGCCTGTTTGTTTGTTTGTTTGTCTTGTTTGTCTTGTTTTGTTTCCCCACATACAGGTGGGAAGACACAGGCAGTCTTACCACTGGATGGAGAGGGAAGAAATGAGGGAGAGAGTGGACTGGGCCAGTCCGGAGCCGCAGCAGTGGAAGGGGACAAAGCAGAAGAATTAAGTGGAGAAGGTGGGCCTGCTGCTGGTGATGCAGACCTCATGGATAACAGCAACCAAGAGGACCAGGACACCAGTGGCAGTGCCCAGGAGGAGGAGAAGCTGCCAGAGGAGCCAGTTCTCAGGGATGCTGTGGTCATAGACAAAGTGCAGCCTATTCCAGTGCTGGTATCTGGTGTGCGGCCTAAGTCAGTGTGGGTACAGCAGCGTAGCTTACACTACAATTTCCAATGGTGGCAGCTGCAGGAGCTGGAGCGCATTTTCCAGCAGAATCACTTCATCCGTGCAGAGGAAAGGTAAGCAGATTCTTGTTTCCTGGGAGCACAGAGCAGTCCATAGTGGCTGTCGGGTCCTTCAACTGCTACCCCCTTAAAACTGCACATTCTCTCTGTATTTGTTGATTTGTCTATGACAGTGCGCGTGTGTTCATGTGGGTGTAGAGTACAGCTTGGGTTAGGCTGTTCTCTCCTTGCACCTAGTGAGTCTCTGTGTCAAATGTAGGCCATCAGTCACTTCCTTCACCTTCACCTTTGTCTCTATCTTTACCTTCTTCACCTTAATCTTCTGGGCTATTTCCTCAGCTGGCCTGTTACCCTAAATTAAAGCCACTTCCAAAATCAAGGCTGCCAGAATCCTGCATCCTGTAGTAGTGTGGTAGGGTAGTGTGCTGGGGTAGGTGGGAGACTTGTGCAAATGTTTGTTCTGGATACTTTGATATCCACATAAGACAAGCTAGAGTTCTCAGAGAGGAGGGATTCTCAGTTGAGAACAAGTTTCCATAAGAGCAGGCTCTGTGATGAGCGTCACAGTATAAGTGATGAGGCCTCAACAGTTAGGAGCAATAGCTGCTCTTCCAGAGGAGTCAGACTTAAACCCCAGCACCCAGGTGGCAGGTCGCAATGGTCTGTAACTGCAGTTCCAGAGGATCTGGCACCTTCACATACGCATGCCTGCAGGCCAAACATCAATGCCAATAAAATAAGGAACATATATGTTTTTTAAGACCAGGTGATAGAAGTCTTTAGGGTACTTTCATGATTGTTGGTTAAAGTGAGAGGGCCCAGCCTATTGTGGGTGAGGCCACCCCTGGGCTGATGGTCCTGGATTCTATAAGAAAGGAGACTGAGCAATTCATGGTGAGCAAACAGCATCCCTCCATGGCCTCTGCATCAGCTCCTGTCTCCAGGCTCCTGTCCTACTTCTGTTCCTATTCTTAGTGTTAGCGAAATCCGGAACTGTGAGCAAAATAAACTCTGTCCTCTCCAACTTCCTTTTGGTCAGGGTGTTTTATTGCAACAATTGTAACTCTGGCTAAGACAATGAGGATGAAGGTATTATCAGATAGTATTTAAATGAATCAGCGGAAACCTTCAGGCTATGTATTCTCTATAAGCAACGCCCTACTGAAAGTGTGAAAGGTGGAGTGGTTGGAATAAGAGCAACTTCGTAAATCTGTATAACATGTGTTTGACTTTAAGTTCCTTTGTTTGTTTGTTTCTTTGTTTTACTTATGAGTGCATTACCTCTTCAGGGTCTCCCTAAATATATTTGTGTGTGTGTGTGTATATATATATATATATATATGTGTGTGTGTGTGTGTGTCTTGCTGGCTGGCATGGAACTTATACATCTCAAGTGGTGGCACAAGCCTTTAATCCCAGCACTCAGGAGGCAGAATCAGGGGGATTTCTGAGTTCAAGGCCAGCCTGGTCTACAAAGTGAGTTCCAGGACAGCCAGGTCTGCACTGAGAAACTCAAAAAAAAAAAACCAAAATAAGAAAAAACTAAAGAAAAGAAAAGGAATTCATAAAATTTTCTGCCTGCGTTTGACTTCCAAGTGCTTTCATTAAACATAAAAACCACAGAACCTGGTGACACCTTTCCCTTAGTTAATGGGGTTTTTGTTTTTTGCCTACTTTTTGTATCCCTTCCCATAAAAAAATGGTCTGTAACCAAGATTCAATACTTGCCAGGATGGCATCTTTCAGTAACCCTGGTGCTATGAATGCCAATCCTGCACAGGGGTTGCTTTCCTTGTCAGTTTGGGCTAGTGTCTTAGTTCCTTTCCTCTTGCTGTTCTAAGATGCCATGACCAAGGCACCTTATTAAAACAGAGTTTTTGGAGAGTTCCTGAATATCACGGCGGGGAGCATGGCAGCAGGCAGGCAGGTACAGACACTAGCGAAGATCTTGAGACACAACCACAGGCAATGATAGAATCTCATGAGTTTTGAAAGTTCAAAGCCTACCCTTCCTCCAAC
Organism: Mus musculus; assembly: GCF_000001635.26. NCBI lineage: Eukaryota > Metazoa > Chordata > Mammalia > Rodentia > Muridae > Mus > Mus musculus. Next base: position 37,648,472 of record NC_000086.7, on the reverse strand, counting down.
AAGATCTCAAGTTCCATTTCCTTCGAAACAGTTCTACCAACTGGGGATTTTATTCAATACAATAAGCGTTCAAACATGTAAGTCTGTGGGAGAGTGATATTCTCACAGTGTCAAAGTGAAACATTATCTGAAAACATTATTTTACAAAAGCACGATGCACAATCCTGGCTGTCCTGGAACTCACTCTGTAGAACAGGCTGACCTGGAAGTCACAGAGATCCACCTGCCTCTGCTTCCTAACAGCTGGGACCAAAATCCCAGTGGAATTTAATTAAGTTTCAAAAATCTTCAAGGTGAATGTGACAGATAGTGAAGGGTGGATGAATATTTAGACAAGTATTTATAAAACATTTTATTTCTTTCAAAATGCCCAATATTGAATATCTGCCATTTTTCCCCCAGAAGACATCTGGCAAGATGGATAGGTGTGAGTGAAGCCAGAGTTATGGTAAGGAGAAGAAGACAATTTGACAGGAGAGCCATTCTAGAACTTGATTCTTATCTTGGATACTTTTAACCTAGGCGCAAAGTGGTGGTGGTTGTCCTGGTGCTGCTGGTGGTGGTGTTTTAAGTGCTATGTTTCAAAATGAAATTTTTAAAATCTTTTTTTATAATTTTCATTCACGTGTATAGATTTGCCTGTGTGTGCATGTAACATGTGTGCAGGTGTTCTCAGAGAGAGAAGAGGATATCAGATTCCCTGGATTTACAAGTGCTTATGCATGGGCTAGGAACCAAACTTGGTTCTTCCCCTACAAGAGCATCAAGTGCTCTTAACTCTTCTCTACAGCCTCCTTATAATGACTTTTGAGCCTTATGTTCTTTCTGAGTATAAAATTGAATAAGAAACCCCAACCAACTTGAAATGGCTCATTTTAATAGAGCACAGCTTCTCAAAGGAACCCAGAACACATACACACAGATCAGATATAGATGTATCTTGCATATAAACTACAAATATATGTTGTACCATATACTCTCTATGCATTAATACTTGTATTAATAAAATTGATATTCAACCTCACACATATACATATATATGAAATTCTTTGGAACATTGATATCTTCAGGATATCAATGATGAGACATCCCACTGAGGTTATGAAATATAAATTATTTAAACAAGAATCATATTACTGGAGATAACCCTGATCCTAAACAATTGAAATAGTGAAAACTAAGCATAAATTCTAACCTTATAGGAGCAATTTGAGTGTACCACAAATGGTTAGTTCTCAGTCAGAGCCAGGCACTCAGAAAGCTGATGTAAACTTGGTTAAACAGAGACTGTGGACATGGGGGAAGCATAGAGTCCAGTCCTCCTGGTGTTTGGAGGTGCCTAGTGAAGCCAAACAGATACAGACACCCGTCATGATAACTCTCAGGACCATGCTGCTGCATCTGCCCGAAAGTGCTGATAAGTATCTGCAGAGGGCTCTACAGTAGAGACAGAAACCCAGTGAGCAATGTTTGGTCCACTGTCCAGGAACTATTTTGCACTGCAAGGGCCACACAAGTGGAGCTTCTACATTCTAGGCAAACTCTGCACTGTGTACCAGGTCTTCAGGTCCTCATAGAATTACAGCAGTGAGATACCAGGGACTTCTGAGCAAGATAATATTAATATAAATTCTATTGATGTAAAGTATAGAGGGCAACTACTATTACATGATGTGGTTTCTGATTTATAATCGTGAAAATAATACAGAACAAATCCCTGTTCCCTCTCATGGTAGACATGGTTTAAGAAGAGGAGAGAGCACTTCAGAAGAGGACAAAGTCAGTTAGGAATGAATGATGATGCCCCTGTGGGGTCCCACTCTACCTTTCTCTGAAGATGGCACAGGAGGCCTGGTGTACCACCCTTGACCAGGAGCCACGTGCAGACCCCTGCTGCCTTCCACCAGCATGTTATTGCATCTCTATCCCCTAAGCATTTGTATGTGAAATAAATAGATTCTCAGTTACTTTGACTCATGTGTCTTTTTGATTAGTATTGTAGGTGTGGCCCTAATCAAGGAAATGCCATTTAAAGAGGGCAACAAGGTCTCCTTCTGTGAGTTGATGTTAGCGCGGGATCATCAGAAGCTGTTTAATATTACAGAAGGTTGTCACATGTCACAGTGAGTGTGCATTGACCATACATTGTTTTTGTCCTCCTAACATAATTTTCTCACCGGATGAGCTGGCACTTTTTAAGAGATAGGTGTAAATTATACAGGCCTCAAGATTTCAGAAACACAATGATTCTTAAAATAGGTTCCCACACTTGTAATTTCTTAAACAGTGCCTGATGAAAACTAAACACCACTTAAATTCCAAGAAACACCTAATGACCTGTACTACCCTGTCCGCCCTCTGGCTCTGGGAAGCAAACATGCAACTGTCATTTCTTAGGGACACCAATGGTGCACTGCACACTGAATAGTAGCTGGATGTCTTTCTACCCTATGTCATAGCACTCCGGTGATTGAATTTGCCCTGCAGTGGATGTGCCCATCTGGGCAGAGCAGGAAGGACTCAGAAGCTGCTCCATCAAACACATGCCCCTGCCCCCCACCCTCACCACTCTGCTCAGACTCCTCCCTTCCTCACCTTACATCCTGCACATGCCTCGAGTCCAAATATATCAAGGACCTCAGCACAAGACCTGATACCCTGAACCCAATAGTGGAGAAAGTGGGCAATATGGCTTGCCATCCTAGCAGAGGAAAGGACTTCTTCAACTGGGTCCTGGTGATGTGGGCAGTAAACTTATGAGTTGACCAATGAGAACTCAGAAAAAGAAAAGCTCGAGCAAAGAGAAGGAGAACATCCTTGTGACAAAGAGACTGCATAAAGAATGGTTGAAAAACCTTTACCAATTATAATTCTGTCAAAGTGTTGGTGTGTAGAATATACAAAGAACCTTAAAAACTAAATGGCAGGAAAACATGCACACAGTCAAACATTTCAGCTTGAATTAAACAGGGAGTACTCACAAGGGCCATGTGTATATGAATTCATCCCCTCTGACTACTTATAAAAGACATGCACAGAAAAAGGCTAGCCAAAATGCTACTGCCAATAGGAGAAAGCCTTGGGAATTTCCATGCAAATGGTAAAAGTGACCATTGACTTCAGCTGGGGGAAGGAGAGTCAGTTTGCTGCAATGGTAACATCATGAGGAGGTTATGCATGCTGCAGTAATGGTCTTATATCCATGTACACAGAGGCAGCAAAAAGGAGACTAAGTAGGTTTTAAAAACATAAAATAGGAAGAGAGAAGTAGAGAGGAACAGGGCAGGGGTAATTGGAGCAAAGAGAATGTGAGGGTGGATTTGAGCTGCTGCATCATAAGCAAGGATGCAATGCTCAGACAGTAAAATTAGATAAAATGTAAATCAATTCGGCCGTTCACTGCATGACAGGATAGTAGATGAATGAGAATTGGTAAGCTGAAATGAGTGCCCTACATTTTCTTGACACATAAACTCATGTCTCAGGAAATTACCTTATTGAGACATAACCTTGTTAAAGAAAAACTTCTGAACACACTCACTAACTAAAGATGGTTTGGAAAAGCTGAGCAGCCTGCCTCTCTCTGCCAGTGCTCACATTACAGGCACTGCGGCATTGAGCCTCCATGCTTGCTCCTTCAGTGCTCCAGGTAAACCATGGGTGGCTTTATACATGTTAGTTAAAACTCTGCAAACTGAGCTACATCTCCAGCAATAAACATATGTCGTCACTATTTTTCCAGACTGGACAGTAAATTCTCCAGTGCTTGACACTGACACGAGCAATGCCAGGATTTAGAGCAAAAGGGAAGAAATTCTAGGAAAGAAAACATGTAGGCTTTGTTGTGAGGTAGTTATCAGAGCTGTGAGGTGAGTCTTGTCCAAGGAGAACTGCAGCACCAGGAGTCCACTCCAAACAAGGGACAGTGTGGAAAAATGATAGTGGTGCAGGGCCTTCTATTTGGGAGGATGAGGTGAAGAACTTTGGGTGTAGGATCAGAAACGGAGGCAACATTTGCAATTTATGTATACACACACACACACACACACAAACACACACACACACACACACATATATATATATATATATATATATATATATATATATATATATATATATATACATACATACATACATACATATGCATACATATATTCACACACACACACATCCCCACACACATAATTGACCACACCATGGGAAAATGTGGCTGCCTTAGGATGAGTCTGACTACATTCCAATGTAGGATCTGTTTGAATGACAGTTCCAGGACGTGTGTGTGTGTGTGTGTGTGTGTGTGTCCAAGACAAATGTGAGGAAGTTCAGCACAGGTAGGACAATTCTTGTGGCTTTTGCAAGCACTTATCAAAGCCTGAGAGTAATTCTAACTCCTCCCCAGAAACCCTGGCGAAGGTGAGTCCTCTGCTCTCTCTGCTGAGCCAGCAGGGCCTGCAATTCTGCCCAAGCTCCCATAAAGGCCGTCCTGGAAGCACGATACACTACGTGAACTTCACTTTCTGTGAAAGCCCTAAGGAAGAACCTCCCACATAGAATCATTAGCTTATATCCGGTCTCAGCCATGGATCAGGGATGCAATGTGGAGAAATAGACGAAGCGGTATTGTCCACACATTTCCGCAAGGCCTCCGGAGGTACAGAGGTATCTTTTCTTACTCCCCGCAAATGGGTTTCCTCAGTGAACTGCCATCTCTTCCCTAGGAAGTTAATTAAACAAGGCAGGAGGACTCAAGGAAGATGCAAAGTGGAAGCCCCTTCTATACCTGACTTGGAAAGAGAAGCCATCATTTCCTTCTAATAATTCCTGCTTCTTTAACCTTCCCACTGTCCTGAGTTTTGCAGCGTGGACTTCAGTTGCAGCAACAGGAGGACAACCAGAAGGCAGGACACACTACCATAATTGGATATATGCTAATATTGAAGATGGGGACCGGAGGTGTGGCAGCAGACCATTGGTGGCTTAGAAGCTCTACTTCCGGAATTGTTGAGAGGTGTAACAGTGAATAACGACTTCCACGGCTTTACAGACATGGAGCGACAAAGCATCAATTACAAGCTTGATGTGGGACCTGAGGAGGATGAGGAAAATGCGAATGGTCAGTGAGTGAAGGGAAGGGTGGGTTGACGATATACACAAGGGGAGGAGCATCCCATATAGAACTGAACTGGAGCTGTGCGCCACAGGCTTTGGCCTGACTCCATGACACTTCCTCAGCAGCCTAGGCCCTGAGGCCTGGTTTTTCGTTTCCCCACTTAAGGTATAAAGACTCTGATGGTGTTGCTGGCTGGAGAGGGAAGAAACGAGGGAGAGAGTGGACGGGGCCTGCCTGGGTCGGGAGTCTCAGCAGCGGAAGGATACAGAGCAGGAGAATTAAGTGCAGGTGGGCTTGCTGCGCCAGTAGCCGACCTCATGGATAACAACAACCAAGAGGACCTTGGTGCCACTGGCTGTGCCCAGGAGAAGGAGAAGCAGCCAGAGGAGCCAGTCCCTGATTCCATGGGGGATTTGGAAAATGTAAAGCCTATGTCAGGGCCGTGGTCCACTGTTAATCCTGTGAGAGTGTTGGTGCCTGAATTCCTTCACGGTTGGCAACAGAGCTTCAATGTGCTGCAACTACAAGAGCTGGAGAGCATCTTCCAGTGCAATCACTACATCAGCACTACAGAGGCGTGAGTACATTGCCTAGCTTGCATCAGTTGGATGGGGGAATGAAGTTATGCACAGACAGTTTCTCCTCCTTCCTGGTCCCCCTTTTGCCCACCTTTTATATTCAACTTTTTATTTTATTTTTAGACGTACTTTTTAAGTCTCTCTCTCTCTTCTGTATATGTCTCTCTCTCTCTCTCTTCTGTCTATGTCTCTCTCTCTCTCTCTCTCTCTCTCTCTCTCTCTCCCTCTGTGTGTGTGTGTGTATGTATGTATTTATGCACAGGCATGTTGTGCTGTGCTTGTGTGTGCATGTTAACAAGACTGCTTATCTGGAGGCTAGAAGACAGCTTGTGGGAGTTGTTTCTTGTTTGCATCCTGTGAGCCCTGGGTTTTGAACTCAGGCATGCAGGCTAGCACCTTTACCGTCTAGCTACAGTAGTGAGCACCAGGCCAGCCTCTGCTGCACAGCGCAAGGCTATCTTTAAGCTATTAAAATAAACAAATAAAGCCAACAAAGCAAAAAGAAAACCAAACAAACAACCAGCAGCAGCAGCAGGCTGAATGAGAACGAGGCAGTATATGTCTGTAAGCCCCGTTCTTGGCCGGTAGATCCCAAGTTCAAAGTTATCTCAATTATGTAATGAGCCCCATGCCAGGCCCTTCTCCATTAGGCTATTTGTGTTGTGATTGACAGCATACTCCACCATGTTTTCTGTTTGGTTGTTTGGTTGGTTGTTTCCTGCAGGGGTGGAGGAGATGTGTTCAGAGACCCTCTTCTGATGTTTGATCCTAGATCTCACTGTGTAACTCGGCTTCCCTGGAACTTGCAGGGAGCTTAGACCTCAGATTTCAATCATGTTTGGAATCCAGGACTGTGTGGTCAGTGTGGTGAGGTTTTATAATACTCATTTCCTGTGTACTGTGGCTTCTAACATTTCCTTACCCATAGTGGAAGATGGCTCAGCAGGGTAAAGGCATTTACTATGAGACCCTGAGTGCCAATCAGAGGACACACATAGAAGATCACTCCCTAATGCTGTCCTCTTACATCTGCACATGCAATAGGGACATGCACATGCTAAATAATAAATTTAAAAAAGAAATGTGATATTTGATTTTTCTGGTAATCAGGGATTGGAGTCCCTCATTCTTAACTGAATATTAAAAATTTTTGGATGCTTTCCATTAATCTTCTTTGTTGGAGTTTCCTTTTATCCTGACAGAACACTTTGTTTTTCCTGTTGGCATTTGTTTTGTAGTTTTTGTCTTGTTTTCAGTTGTTTTGTTTGAGATAGCATCTCCTGTACCACTGTAGCCATTGTTAGGAACATTTCTTTTGAAGGTTTTACTGTCTTCATTAGTGCTTTAAAACTTGCTTATTACAGACATGCTTGGGTTTGCATATATCTATTAATGCTAACTTGGTAATCAAATACTACCTGTATCATTTGCTCTAAGCACCTCAAAATTTTCAGGGTGAATAACAGAGAAAATATGAATTGAGACAAACCATTCAACACAATGATAAACTATCCCTTTCCAATTTTATTCCACATATCCACAATTCTGAATGCTGAATATCTTTTTTTTTTTTTGCCTGTAGAAAGTGTCTGGCAAGATCCATGGGTGTGAGTAAAGCCACAGTGCAGGTCAGTCCGCACAAAAAAGCTGTTTCGTAGGACAGCCATTCCGGAACCTACTGCATCTGTAGGTCCTTCTGGTTCTCTCAGTAGAATTGTGTTGCCTTTGATAACATGTCCAAACCATGGTTGAAAATGACTTTTTCAAGATTTATCTCTAGTTTTTTAATGTATGTCTGGGCACGTGTGTATATGCCGCACATTCAATCCATATGTGTGTGGCTGATCAAGGAAGCCAGCAGAGGGCATATATTTCACGTATATGCCGGAAGGACAAGTATTTATAAGCAGTACCAATGGTCCTAAGAGCTAAACTCAATTCCTCTACAAGACCAGCAAGCTTGAAGCTCTAGAACATCACTCTAAACCAACCAATATGGCTTTTGAGATTCGTGGGTATTGTGGGTAGAAAATGGAATAAGAAAGCCCTACTCCTCAGGATTGGCTCATTTCCTGGACACACAAACTTCCTAAGGAACAAAGAAGTGTACAAAGCTTATTTTCACTAAGAACATATATATATCACATACATGTATCCTGTGGGTAAATCATTATATGCATTTTAACTTAGAAAGTTTTACACCTTATGTGTAAATTAGTTGTATTGTGTATAGATGTGTAGGACTTATGTGTATATATGCACTTTAAAAACCATGTATATGCGAGTGTGTATATGTATATATAAAGAAATATTAAAATGTTGTCAGGCTAGTATACTTTGGTGTATATGTGTGTATGTGTGATTTGTTTCTGGGAGACAGTTTCTCTGTGTAGCCCTCCCTGTCCTGAACTAACTCTGTAGACCAGGCTGACCTCAAACTCACAGAGATCCTCCTGCCTGTGCCTCACTAGTGCTTAAATTGAATATTTGTGCCACAATGACCTGGCCAAGCCTAGTGTTCTGGGGAGTAACACTATGGTTGTGACATATGAATTATGCAAATTGGTATAGCTAGATCATCCCTGATACTATTCATAAAAATATTCATAAACTATATCCTTACAGTCTGAATAGGTGGGAGGTAATAATTACAGGTCAAATCCACAGAACTATTTAAAATTTAGCTGTGCAGAGACTTATGGAAATGGAGAAGATAGCAAGTCAAAATACCCACCTTGCTGGTTTTGTTAGTTCTTTGATCTCTTTGTATGAGTTTTGACAATATTTATCCTGTTCCCCATGAAACTTTGTGTCCCCTAATTTTTAATAATCCATCAAGATCAATTTGTGCTGCTCAAATATGTATATGTATGTATGGGTATATATATATGTATATGTATATATATGTATGTATATATATGTCCTGATATACCAAGAAAATCACTGTTTCCTTGTGGTCATACACAGCCTCTTTCCATCCTTTTTCCCTAATGATCTCTGAGCCTTGGGAGGAGGACATGTGGTGTGTATGTTCTACTTGGGGATGAGACTTCTTCAATCTCTTGTTTTCTACACTTTGATCAGTAGAAGATCTCTATGTTGATCACTTCTCAAAGTAGAAGTTTCTCTGATGAGAGCTGAGAACTGCACTAATTAGAAAGATACAACATTAGTTGTCAGTTTAATGCTATGCTGACATGGCAGAGTAATAGGAAGGGGGTCTACCCCTAGGATTTGTCTAGGTTAAGTTTCTTAGCCCTAATAATGTTGCCAGGTCCAGGTTTCAACGTGTGGAGTAGAACCTGAATTCAATTGGAAACTACTTGATTACTACAAATAGGAAATGAATACTGTAGATTCTTTCTGGTATTTATTAAGTACTTCAACTATAATCCTAGTGGTTTACTCTTGTCTACCAATTCCTTTTTCACAATGACTGTAGGAATGGTTTTTGAAGAGGAGAGAGAAATACAGGAGTTATAAGAGGCTGTAAAGGCTCAGAGGTCCTCTTCCTGCATTCCGGAGCATCTCTCTGTGAAGGCTGTGGAGAAGCCCCAGGCAGCCACCCATGCTCAAGTCACTGTAGACAGATGATGTTGTGCCGCCAAAGTCCTGTTACAACACAGTTATCTCCTTAATACTTGTATTTGCAATAAAGAGCTGAATTCTCAATATATTTGTTTTGTGCTTCTTCTGAGATTGTTAAGATACATGTCTCATATCAGGGAAATGCCATTTAAACACGAGAAGATCTGTTTCAAGGAGGTAACATCTGTGCATCCCAGTCAGTAAGCCCTGTGGATTACAGAGACTTTCCAACATCCATAGTAGCTGTACCCTGACACAAGTGCTCTTTTTTTGGCAACCCCTCTTACTGTTCTCACCATGACTCTTTTTTTTTCTTTCCATTTTTTATTAGGTATTTAGCTCATTTACATTTCCAATGCTATACCAAAAGTCCCCCATACCCACCCACCCCCACCCCCCTACCCGCCCACTCCCCCTTTTTGGCCCTGGCGTTCCCCTGTTCTGGGGCATATAAAGTTTGCGTGTCCAATGGGCCTCTCTTTCCAGTGATGGCCGACTAGGCCATCTTTTGATACATGTGCAGCTAGAGTCAAGAGCTCAGGGGTACTGGTTAGTTCATAATGTTGATCCACCTATAGGGTTGCAGATCCCTTTAGCTCCTTGGGTACTTTCTCTAGCTCCTCCATTGGGAGCCCTGTGATCCATCCATTAGCTGACTGTGAGCATCCACTTCTGTGTTTGCTAGGCCCCGGCATAGTCTCACAAGAGACAGCTACATCTGGGTCCTTTCGATAAAATCTTGCTAGTGTATGCAATGGTGTCAGCGTTTGGATGCTGATTATGGGGTGGATCCCTGGCTATGGCAGTCTCTACATGGTCCATCCTTTCATCTCAGCTCCAAACTTTGTCTCTGTAACTCCTTCCAAGGGTGTTTTGTTCCCACTTCTAAGGAGGGGCATAGTGTCCACACTTCAGTCTTCATTTTTCTTGAGTTTCATGTGTTTAGGAAATTGTATCTTATATCTTGGGTATCCTAAGTTTTGGGCTAATATCCACTTATCAGTGAGTACATATTGTGTGAGTTCCTTTGTGAATGTATACCTCACTCAGGATGATGCCCTCCAGGTCCATCCATTTGCCTAGGAATTTCATTCAGCAGAGTGGGGTTCAGCAGAGGAAAATGGAAGGTCATCAGAGCAAAACGGGGGTGTCAGCAGAGAAGAATGGGGGTATCAGCAGAGCAGAATGGGGGTGTCAGCAGAGCAGAATGGGGGTCAACAGAGCAGGATGGGGCATCAGAGTAGAATAGGGGGTGTCAGCAGAGCAGAAGGGGGTGTCAGCAGAGAAAATGGGGGTCAGTAGAGCAGAATGGGGGGTGTCAGCAGAGAAGAACGGGGGGTATCAGCAGAGCAGAATGGGGGGTGTCAGCAGAGTGGGGGGTCAGCAGAGGAAAATGGAAGGTCATCAGAGCAGAACAGGGGTGTCAGCAGAGAAGAACGGGGGGTATCAGTAGAGCAGAATGGGGGGTCAGCAGAGAAGAATGGGGGTCAGCAGAGCTGAATGGGGGGCATCAGAGCAGAATAGGGGGTGTCAGGATAGTAGAATGGGGGGCAGGAGAGCAGAATTGGTGGTCAGCAGAGCAGAATGGGGGTGTCAGCAGAGCAGAAGGGGGTCAACAGAGCAGGATGGGGCATCAGAGTAGGATAGGGGGTGTCAGCAGAGCAGAAGGGGGTGTCAGCAGAGAAATGGGGGTCAGTAGAGCAGAACGGGGGGGTGTTAGCAGAGAAGAATGGGGGGTGTCAGCAGAGTGGGGTTCAGCAGAGGAAAATGGAAGGTCATCAGAGCAAAACGGGGGTGTCAGCAGAGAAGAACGGGGGGTATCAGTAGAGCAGAATGGGGGGTCAGCAGAGCAGAATGGGGGTGTCAGTAGAGCAGAATGGGAGTCAGCAGAGCTGAATGGGAGCATCAGCAGAATAGGGGGTGTCAGGATAGCAGAATGGGGGGCAGGAGAGCAGAATTGGTGGTCAGCAGAGCAGAATGGGGGTGTCAGCAGAGAAAAACGGGGGTCAGTAGAGCAGAACGGGGGGTGTCAGCAGAGAAGAATGGGGGGTGTCAGCAGAGTGGGGTTCAGCAGAGGAAAATGGAAGGTCATCAGAGCAAAATGGGGGTGTCAGCAGAGAAGAATGGGGGTCAACAGAGCAGGATGGGGCATCAGAGTAGAATAGGGGGTGTCAGCAGAGCAGAAGGGGGTGTCAGCAGAGAAAATGGGGGTCAGTAGAGCAGAACAGGGGGTGTTAGCAGAGAAGAACGGGGGGTGAATTTGCTTCCTTTTTTTCTAGAGCTTTTAGATGTGTTGTCAAGCTGCTAGTATGTGCTCTCTCCCGTTTCTTCTTGGAGGCACTCAGAGCTATGGGTTTCCCTCTTAGAAATGCTTTCATTGTGTCCCAAAGGTTTGGGTACGTTGTGGCTTCATTTTCATTAAACTCAAAAAAGTCTTTAATTTCTTTCTTTATTCCTTCCTTGACCAAGGTATCATTGAGAAGAGTGTTGTTCAGTTTCCACGTGAGTGTTGGCTTTCTGTTATTTTTTTTGTTATTAAAGATCAGCCTTAGTGCATGGTGATCTGATAGGATACATGGGACAATTTCAATATTTTTGAATCTGTTGAGGCCTGTTTTGTGACCTATTATGTGGTCAATTTTGGAGAAGGTACCATGAGGTGCTGAGAAGAAGGTATATCCTTTTGTTTTAGGATAAAATGTTCTGTAGATATCTGTCAGATCCATTTGTTTCATCACTTCTGTTAGTTTCAGTGTGTCCCTGTTTAGTTTCTGTTTCCATGATCTGTCCATTGGTGAAAGTGGTGTGTTGAAGTCTCCCACTATTATTGTGTGAGGTGCAATGTGTGCTTTGAGCTTTACTAAAGTTTCTTTAATGAATGTGGCTGCCCTTGTATTTGGAGCATAGATATTCAGAATTGAGAGTTCCTCTTGGAGGATTTTACCTTTGATGAGAACGAAGTGCCCCTCCTTGTCTTTTTTGATGACTTTGGGTTGGAAGTCAATCTTATCAGATATTAGGATGGCTACTCCAGCTTGTTTCTTCATACCATTTGCTTGGAAAATTGTTTTCCAGCCTTTTATTCTGAGGTAGTGTCTATCTCTTTCTCTGAGATGTGTCTCCTGTAAACAGCAAAATGTTGGGTCTTGTTTGTGTAGCCAGTTTGTTAATCTATGTCTTTTTATTGGGGAGTTGAGACCATTGATGTTAAGAGATATTAGGGAAAAGTAATTGTTGCTTCCTGTTATTTTTGTTGTTAAAGTTGGCATTCTGTTCTTGTGGCTGTCTTCTTTTAGGTTTGTTGAGGGATTACCTTCTTGTTTTTTCTAGGGCATTGTTCCCGTTCTTGTATTGGTTTTTTTCTGTTATTAACCTTTGAAGGGCTGGATTCGTGGAGAGATAATGTGTGAATTTGGTTTTGTCGTGGAATACTTTGGTTTCTCCATCTATGGTAATTGAGAGTTTGGCTGGGTATAGTAGCCTGGGCTGGAATTTGTGTTCTCTTAGTGTCTGTATAACATCTGTCCAGGCTCTTCTGGCTTTCATAGTCTCTGGTGAAAAATCTGGTGTAATTCTGATAGGCTTGCCTTTGTATGTTACTTGACCTTTTTCCCTTACTGCTTTTAGTATTCTATCTTTATTTAGTGCATTTGTTGTTCTGATTATTATGTGTCGGGAGGAATTTCTTTTCTGGTCCAGTCTATTTGGAGTTCTGTAGGCTTCTTGTATGTTCATAGGTATCTCTTTCTTTATATTTGGGAAGTTTTCTTCAATAATTTTGTTGACGATGTTTGCTGGTCCTTTGAGTTGAAAATCTTCATTCTCATCCACTCCTATTATCCGTAGGTTTGGTCTTCTCATTGTGTCCTGGATTTCCTGGATATTTTGAGTTAGGATCTTTTTGCATTTTCCATTTTCTTTGATTGTTGTGCCGATGTTCTCTATGGAATCTTCTGCACCTGAGATTCTCTCTTCCATCTCTTGTATTCTGTTGCTGATGCTCAAATCTATGGTTCCAGATTTCTTTCCTAGGGTTTCTATCTCCAGTGTTGCCTCACTTTGAGTTTTCTTTATTGTGTCTACTTCCCTTTTTAGGTCTAGTATGGTTTTGTTCATTTCCATCACCTGTTTGTATGTTTTTTCCTCTTTTTCTGTAAGGACTTCTACCTGTTTGATTGTGTTTTCCTGTTTTTCTTTAAGGACTTGTAACTCTTTAGCAGTGTTCTCCTGTATTTCTTTAAGTGATTTATTAAAGTCCTTCTTGATGTCCTCTACCATCATCATGAGATATGCTTTTAAATCTAGGTCTAGGTTTTCGGGTGTGTTGGGGTGCCCTGGAGTGGGCGAAGTGGGAGTGCTGGGTTCTGATGTTGGTGAGTGGTCTTGGTTCCTGTTAGTAGGATTCCTACGTTTACCTTTCGCCATCTGGTAATCTCTGGAGTTAGTAGTTATAGTTGACTCTGTTTAGAGATTGTTCTTCTGGTGATTCTGTTACCGTCTCTCAGCAGACCTGGGAGACAGATTCTCTCCTCTGAGTTTCAGTGCTCAGAGCACGCTCTGCTGGCAAGCTCTCTTACAGGGAAGGCGCGCAGATATCTTGTTTTTGGACCTCCTCCTGGTCGAAGAAGAAGGCCCAAAACAGGGCCTCTCTCAGAAGCTGTGTTGCTTTGGCAGTTCCCAGAAGCTGTCAGCTTCTGTGGTGCAGACTCTCACCTGTGCAGACTAAATTCCTAAGTTCCAGGGAGTCCTGGAACCAAGATGGCGACCGCTGCTCCTGAGGCTGAGGCCGCCTCCTGAGCCAGGCGGACACCTGTCCTCTGGTCCGGACGGTGGCCGGCTGTCTGCGGCCCACCAAGGGTGCTGCCTCAGCGGCTCTGTGCTTCTGCCTGTCCCAGAAGCTGTCCGGTTCTCTGGCGCACCCTCTAACTTGTTCAGACTAATTTCCTAGGTCCCTCGGAGTCCCGGAACCCAGATGGCGACTGCTGCTGCTGAGGCTGAGGCCACCTCCCAAGCCAGGCGGACACCTGTCCTCTGGTCCGGACGGTGGCCGGCTGTCTGCGGCCCGCCAAGGGTGCTGCCTCAGCGGCTCTGTGCTTCTGCCTGTCCCAGAAGCTGTCCGGTTCTCTGGCGAACACTCTGACCTGTTCAGACTAATTTCCTAAGTTCTCCTGAGTCCCGGAACCAAGATGGCGACCGCTGCTGCTGCGGCTGAGGCCGCCTCCCAAGCCAGGCGGACACCTGTCCTCTGGTCCGGATGGTGGCCGGTTGTCTGCGGCCCGCCAAGGGTGCTGCCTCAGCGGCTCTGTGCTTCTGCCTGTCCCAGAAGCTGTCCGGTTCTCTGGCGCACCCTCTAACCTGTTCAGACTAATTTTCTAGGTCCCGCGGAGTCCTGGAACCCAGATGGCGACCGCTGCTGCTGAGGCTGAGGCCGCCTCCCAAGCCAGTCACCATGACTCTTATCCCATGCAAATTTACAAGAGAGATGATGCAGGACCCAAGGAGAAACAGCAGTCTCTTCCAAACAAAGGTGATGCATGCCACCCTGGCCCCTTCTCAAGATTTCACTCCAGCCCTGAACTCTGACAGACCCTTCATTTGAGACAACCCACAGGGTTCACAGGACACAAGCAATGATGTAGGAAGTACATTCCTCCCAATTATTTTCCTTGCCTTCATTTTTTTCTGTGAACCTTTGGGGCCATATGTGGCATGAGACAACAGTTAATTCTGTCATAGGTCTTAGGTTTAGCTTCCACCATCATGCTGTTATTACACACTTAGTCCCTCAGCCCTTGCATTTCCAACAAAGAGCTGAGTTCTCAATATATCTGTATCAAGTGTCTTCTGAGACCTTTAAGGAATATGTCTAAATTACCAAGGCAATGTCATTTAATCAGACAAGGCAGATGTGACTTTTCTTGGTTCTGATAGTTCAGAGGATCTCCACTTTCCTTGCAAATATTTCATTCTCTTCCATTCATTTAAAAAATTCGATTAAATGTTTTAAATGAAAATGAAGGAAAGCTATCATGCAGTGGTACAGACAGTGGAGTCCTTCCATAGGGAAGTGAGGGTAGACACAACAAGTGCTGAGCACCATGGCCAGGAGCTGTAATCACAGCACTTCAGAAGTGGACTTTTGAATGAAGTGGCCCTCGTTGGCCACACAGCAAGTTCAAGAACAGCCTGCATGCACTAAATGAGGCCTCCATCTCACTTTTAAATGTGGGGCTGGGAAATGGTTCAGTAGGGAAAGTGACTGCCAGCCAGCAGGAAGACATGATTGTGACCCCCAACCTAGATGTAAAACAGTAGCCAACATTTCAGTCTGGGTTCTGAGACCGAGAAAGTTGGCTTCAAAGAGGGTGCTGGTCATCCTGCCAAGTTATAACTATGGGCTGACGTTTAGAGACATAATGGGATCCAGAAGAGGCTAACCTAGGGCTGGCTAGAGAGATGTCTCTGCAGTAAGAGTACATGCTGCTCTTGCAGAGGGCCTAAGCTTGAATCCCAGCACACAAAACAGACAGTCAAAATGCAGTGTAACTAAGCTCCATGTGATCTGACACTCTTCTGGTTTTTACAGCCATCCACATATATGTGCACAAACCACCCTCAGGCCCACATATATGCACATCATTGATAAATGAAAATCAAGAGTCTGGAGAGTATGTACTTGTCTTCCAGAGGACTCAGATAGACTCCTGTCGACCTCCTGCACCAGGAGGCTCACAACCACTTCTCACTTCACCTCCAAGAAACACAACAGTCTGCCTCTGTAGGCATCTGTACACACACACACACACACACACACACACACACACACTTGCAGTTAAAATAACAAAAATAGTCCAAGGTGATTCCCTCTCCAATGGTCTGAGTATGTGCCTTTTTCAGGAATGTAGCAAGTTGGAAGAAAACCAGGCATGTCTGAGGTCTCTGCTGATCAAGGAACACTTGTTTCCTTAGCCCTCCTCTGGCTGCCTACATGTATGCAGAAAAAAAGAAAAAAATAACAAAAATAAATTTTTATATATTTTTATTATGCATTTTCCTAATTTACATTTTCAATGGTATCCCAAAAGTCCCCCATACCTTCCCCTCTCCCCTACTCACCATCTCCCTCTTTTTGTCCCTGGTGTTCCTCTGTACTGGGGTATATAAAGTTTGCATGTCCAGTGGGCCTCTCTTTCCAGTGATGGCCGACTAGGCCATCTTCTTATACATATGCAGTTAAAATAAAGAGCTCCGGGGTACTGGCTAGTTCATATTGTTGTTCCACCTATAGGGTTGCAGATCCCTTTAGCTCCTTGGGTACTTTCTCTAGCTCCTAAATTGGGGGCCATGTGATCCATCAAATAGATAACTGTGAGCATCTACTTATCTGTTTGCTAGGCCCCGGCATAGTCTCACAAGACACAGCTATATGGGATGGAGAGATGGCTCAGCTGTTAACAACAAAAATAAATTTAAAAAAAAACTTACAATAATATGCAAAGCTAGAGGTTGTCGCTCAATGTTGACCTCTGCCCAGCCTTGTGAACAGATGGGTTCCTATCTTGAAAATACATGTGTAAACACATGGACAGACAACACATGCATAGGGTGAAATTGTTTTTAATTAAAAGAGAGAAGTCAGTCATGTATTCAGATTGAAACACTAAGCTTTTAATACTTCCACTATAAATGTTGTAAAAAATTAATGGAATTTATAAAAAAGGAATTAGAGGAACTCATGAGAAAAGTGTTGACAAAGGTTATCAAACTGTTTTCCAATAACAAATAAAAATTCAGAAGAAATAAAAAATAAAAAAATCTATAAATAAAAAATAACATAAGGACTCATGAGGTAGCTGTGAAAATAAAATATCTTACCAGCAGTTCTAATGACCCGATTTCCATACCCAGGACCCAAATAATGGAAGGAGAGAAAGTTGTCCTTTGATATCCACATAGGAAGCACTGGTCCCTTCCCCTCAGCAATAAATAAATGAATTAAAAGTATATATCCTAACAGCATTATTCATAAAGTAAAGACAAATAACTATATTGAATAAAAATCACTGCAGCAGCCAATAATAGAACTGGTTAGTCTAGAAGATTGGTCAGTTGAGAGTACTCAGTCTGAGAAATGGAAATAAGAGAAGAGGGTAGTCTTGAAGATGGGTCAGTTGAGAGTACTCAGTCTGAGGAATGAAGAAGAAGATTTTGAAAGTACTGGGAAGTGTGGGATTGGATGGGTAGGGAGAGTGGCACAAGTACCTTAGGAAAAGAAAAATGTAGGGGTTACCAGGATGCATCCATGGGTAAAGATGTTTGCATCCAAGCTTGGTGTCCTGAGTTTGGTGCCCAGGTTCCTCACAGTATGACAGAACTGATTCCCACAGTTTGTCCTATGGTTTGTGGGTATGTGCCATGGCATACATCCCATAATACAAGGAAATAAAATATAAATTTAAAAAGAAAAATTGTGAGAACCCTTGAGTACAATGCCCAAGAATTTGAAGGTCTAGAGGAAGGGGGGAAATGAAGACTTGGAGAAATAATGGCAAAATGTGTAAATACTGCAAATCCTACACCATTAGCCAAGGAAAAATCCTAACCTCATTAAAGCACCCTAAACTTGAGATTGACACTAAGGCTCTCCTGCTCCTGATAAAGAAAAGGATTGCTTGACAACAGCAGCAAAGAAGAAGCACCTTATGCAAAGACACGTAAATATAAGGAAGAGCACCCTCATGAACATGGGGGCCAGGAAGTACTGTGAACAGTATATTTAAGGCAGTGAAAGGAGCCCGTGGATGGATATTTCTAGATGTGACCAGAACAATTATTCAAAAAGGACAGAGGATGGTAGCAATTGCCATTATCCCAGAAACCAGGAGGAGGAAGCAGGAGGAACAGATTAACATTCTGGAGATGCCTACCGAAGACTGTCTCAAAAATAGTTTTAAAAGAAGGGACATAGAATAACAATATGAAGTGAGAGATGGGCAATTGTAAAATGATATAGATTGCAATATATTATTTTGATAATGTATAATAAAAATAGAGCATCCCAAGGAAAGGGAAACTCACCATAATAAAGCACAATAGATAAAGTGGATGTTCTAACCCCAAGCAGCAATATACATATTGTTTACAAACATACAGGAAATATTCTCCACATAGATGATATAATAAGTGAAAACAACACTTGTCAGTAAATTTTAAAAATTAAAGCAGGCTCCATGCACAATTCATAACTGTAGATTCAAGAATCATAAACGGGGAAAGAAATGGTTGTCTTTTTTTAGAAAGAGTGTCATTTTCTATTTTTAGATGCGGTCATATGTCCCTCTCTGAACACAAACTCACTCTGTACACTAGCATGGCCCTGGCATCTACCTCCTCACAGGATAGCATTACAGTGCAGTTCAGAGATCATGTGACTTTAAGCATGCTGGGTAAGGACAATGCAAACTGAGCTACAGCCCTAGCCCTGAAATGTATGTCTTTACTGTTTTGACTAGACTAGGTCTAGAAAAAAACAATTCTCCTGTGCTGGACACAAGCAATGATGGGATTTAGAGCAAAGAGAGCAGAAAAACTAGAAAAGAGACACATGTAGGCTTCGTTGTGAGGTAGTTATCAGAGCTGTGAGCTAAGTCTTACTCAAGGAAAACTCCAGGGCTCCAGGATATTCCCACCCTACACTAGGGACAGTGTGGAAACATGATAGTGGTGCAGGGCCTTCTATTTTAAGAGTGAGCAGAAAATGTTGGGAAAATGTGGCTGCATTGGGACGAGTCTGAGCACATACCAACACAGGGTCTGCTTGACAGACAGTCCTGGGATAGAGACCCAGGTATAAAAGCACGCTTTCTCAGAGTTCTGTGTGTGTGTGTGTGTGTGTGTGTGTGTGTGTGTGTGTGTGTGTGCCTTTGAGACAAATATGACAAAGGTCAGCACAGGTATGACAAGTCTCATAGCTTTTACCAGTACTTACCAAAACTTGACAGTACTACTAACCTACCTGAATCCCTGCACCACAAGCCCTGTTGAAGTTGAGCCCTCTGATCATTCTTCTGAGCCAGCAGGACCAGCAAGTCTACACAAGCTCCTCTAAAGGCAGAGCATGGAAGCACAACAAGCTCTGTGTTAGCTACCCTCCTCTTTACCTGGTGGCCTGCTTAGAGTTTCAGAGGGTGAATCCACAATCATGATAGCAGGAAGCACGGCAGCAGGTAGGCAGGCATGGCACTAGAGGAGTAGCTGGGAGCTTGTATCTTCTTCACAAACAGGCTTTCAAGAGAGGGGACATGTATTAATTTGGAATGGTGTGGGCCTTTGAAACCTGAAAGCCCACGCCTAACAATAAGCCTCTTCCCACAAAGCCACACCTCCTCTAACAAGGCTATAGCCCCCAGTCCTTCCCAAGTACTTCTACCAACTGGAGACCTAGAATTCAAATATATGTGTCTATAGGCAGTCATTCTCATTCAAACCACCACAGGGTCTAAGTTCACTTTCTGTGATAGCCCAAAGGAACAGGCCTCCTAGATAATCACATCGATGTAACTTCTTTTCTCTGCCACCTACCAGGGAATCAATGTGGAACACTAGACCAAGAGGTAGTTCTACAAACATTTTCCTCAAGGGCTTCAGAGTTACTGGGAGATATTTTCTTGCTCCCCACAACTTGGCTTCTACAGTTGACCACCATCCCCTCGGTAGGACGAAAATTCAATAAGGTCAGAGAAGTCAGCTGAGATGCAGCTTCAAAGGTTATTTCTGCATCTCTACTTCCCCGAGGTTTGTGTCCTCCCTGAAAACATACCCTGCTCATCCCAGCAACAAACTCCTCTCACCAGGGCACCTCAGGGTGAGCACCTAATGGTCCTCATTATAGCACTTCTGGGCACCTACCTCACCATAGCAACAGGTGATGAGCATGAAGCCAGAACGTTCCATCTCTAACTAGATACATAGTAATGTGGAACCGGCTGGAAGAAATCTCTTCCAGGTCAATGGTCACCGCTCTGCTCTATTACTGGAACTACCTCAGTATTACCACAGAGCTTCAAGGTCAGTCAACGGATGTGAGACTAAAATGGACAGCACCCAAGGTATGGACTGTTACAACATCGAGTACTTGTTCATTCGGGTAGTATATGAGGGTGAGGGTACAGGAGATGGTCAGTACGTAGCTGGAATGGTCAGTAGGTAGGTGGAATGGTGATATAACTATCTCCCTGAGAGACATGGAGGTGGCTCGGGAGGCATGACGGGAATGGCGCCATGGGCAGCTGTCATCTCTGTGACTTGCTGCCTACTTTTGGCGGCAAGGTTGACTTTTCTCTATTTTCCCACCTCCAGGTACCAAGGTTTTGCCGGCTGAAGAGGGAAGAAATGAGGAAGATGGAGGACAGGTGGAGTCGGCATTGGGAGCCACAGCCGCAAGGGGTAGAGGAAAAGAAGCATTAAATGGAGAGAGTCCCGCCGCTGCTGGCACTGCAGGCCTTGTAGAGGAAGACAGGAACAAGGAAGATGGTGGCACCAAGGGAGGTGAGAAGAATGAGCAGGAAGTGAGGGAGCAGATTCCTGAGCATGTTGAAGGAGAGAGTGACCAGGCTGAAGCGCCAAGGCAGGTGCCACGACGTCGATTGCACCATAGATTCACCCAGTGGCAGCTGGACGAACTGGAGAGAATTTTCCGGATGAATTATTTTCTCAGTCTAGAAGCAAGGTGAGGAGATTGCCTGGCCTTTTCTCCTACTTGATGGGAGCAAGTGCTGGTCCGAGGTGACCATTGACCTCCTCCCTGCTCCCCCACAGAGCCTCGTTTTTGAATTTATATTTTAAATACAGACCTTCATTTATTTGGTGGGGGTGGGCATGTGGCGGGTCGGTGGATTTGCATGTGTGTGAGTATATGGACCACCTGGCACATGAGGAGGCAAGAGGACACTTACAGCGTTCAGTTTTATAATCCATCATGTGGGTCCAAGACATCAAACTGAGAACATCAGGGCTATCCGGAAAGCACAGGGACCCACTTAGCCATCTTGTCAGTCCCCACAAACTCTTGCCTCTTGAAATCCTAATCACCTGGAAAATTCAGACTGCCAGATCCAGTGTCCTCCACTATGGTTCCGAGGTAGGGGTAAGAGTCATACAAAATGACCTTGAAGGTATTTTCATACAGTATTCACATGAGTCCAAGTACAAAACTTCAGTCCATGTCTCCTAATGTAGTTAGGTTCTTTTTAAAGAGATATGCAAGGCTGAGCTATGTTTGCCATACTACAGAGGGGTATCCTGCTGTTCTTAACGTTTTTGATATATCTGTACATCGTGTATTTTTCCTTTAAGTGTTTTATAATTAGAAACTCACTGACAAATTTCTCTCCTTACCGACCACCTCCAAGATCTCTCTAGGAATCCCTTCCTGGTCTGGCACTCACATTATAGCAGCAGACTGATCTCAAACTCACAGACATCCTCCCACCTTTGCCTCTCAAGTGCTGAGACAACATGCTCCACCAAGCCTGGCTCCCAACATTCTCCTAGATTTTTTGGCTTTGCTTCCCCCCCCCCCAAACTGGCCACAGAATATGGTCCACAAAACCAGGACTTAATATTGAGCATGTGGAAGAGCTTTTGTGCTGAGATCTAAGGCATGTTCAGCTTAGCTGGGTTTCCCTTTCTGTTTATTCTTGTCTGCTCACTCTGTAGTCCAAGCTCACCTGGAACTCACAGGGACCCATTGTCTGAATTTCCATCCTTGTCATTCTGGGAATTCAAGAAGCGATTGCCAGTACTATGGAGGGTTGTTTTTCTTGTTCCTTGATTGTTTTGTGGATTTGTTTGATTGTTTCTTTTCTGTCTGAAGTGCTTTTGATATTTTCTTGCCCAAGGCTTGTGAGATTATTGTTCAGTGGGTAAAAGTACTTGCCACTAACCTGGAGACCCAGAGTTTTGTCCCCAGTATCCACTTCCATATGATAGAAAAAGGAGAGACTGACTGCTAATTGGGTCTTGGTCTTAGGTCTTTTCAAAGACTAGGCAATCTTGTTCCGAGCTAGCTTTTGAGGCTTCTGCCCCATCGCATCGCCATGGAGGAACCATCAGAGAAAGTCGACCCAATGAAGGACCCTGAAACTCCTCAGAAGAAAGATGAAGAGGACTCTTTCGATGATACAGACGTCCTACAACCAGAAACACTAGTAAAGGTCATGAAAAAGCTAACCCTAAACCCCGGTGTCAAGCGGTCCGCACGTAGGCGCAGTCTCCGGAACCGCATTGCAGCCGTACCTGTGGAGAACAAGAGTGAAAAAATCCGGAGGGAAGTTCAAAGCGCCTTTCCCAAGAGAAAGGTCCGCACTTTGTTGTCGGTGCTGAAAGACCCTATAGCAAAGATGAGAAGATTTGTTCGGATTGAGCAGAGACAAAAAAGGCTCGAAGGAAATGAGTTTGAACGGGGCAGTGAGCCATTCAGATGTCTCTGCACTTTCTGCCATTATCAAAGATGGGATCCCTCTGAGAATGCGAAAATCGGGAAGAATTAGGACAGTTTACATTGTACGCTGCCCTGGCTGTCGACGATGCCGCACAACAGATGTGAAAGCTATTTTTTGTTTAAGATTAAACTTTTTCTGGTGCTGGGAATCTTAACTTGTTAACCTTTAAATTGTAGATAGGATGCACGAAGATCCAGATTTATGTGAAGTTTAGAAGCCTCAAGCTGTGAGGCCCAGGGCTGAGGAATAAAGTAAATAGAATTTGGAGTATGTACTTTCTAATTTCCAGAAATTTGTAATAAAAGCATTTTTGTTAGCTTGAAAAAAAAAAAAGAAAAAGGAAACTATCTTCCAGTAGGTGCCCTCTAACATCTACACGTTCACTAGGGCATAGGAGTGTGTGCGTATGTGTATACACACCCCCAAAGAGCAATTCAAAGAAATGTAACATTTCATTTTCCCCAACACTCTGTACATTGGAAGTCCTCTTATACTAATGGCACATTAGAAATTTTCCTGTCCTCCCTATTAATCCATCTTCTTTTGAGTTTAACCTTCTGTCCTGACAAAGGGCCTCTCACAGCATTCCTGTGTGAATTTGCTTTGCAACTATTGCTCTGTTTGCTTTTCTCTTGTTTTTAGAGGCAGGGTCTCATACACCACCACAGAGAGTATTGACAGCATTTCCTTAAGGTTGTTGACGCCTGTGTTGTGGCTTTTAATAATGCTTTCTAGGGGCATGCGTGGGTGCTCATGTGCATGAACGGTCCATTAATAATAAATAAAATTACATATAGAATTTGTTTAAATCTTCAAATCCTTCCAGATAAATGTCAAAGAAGTTGGGGAATGAGACCAACATTTTAAAGCAAATATAAAAGATGATTCACATTTTTTTCTTTCATGTATATCGGTAAATACTGAACATCTATCATTTTACCCTCAGAAAACAACTGGCCCGATGGATGGGTGTGAATGAAGCCATAGTGAAGGTCAGTAAACCAAAGAAAGACGTTTGGCAGGACAGCCAGTTTACAACTTGCCTTATGTCTTGGCCGCATTCATCTTATCCATGAAATTGTTAACATAAAACTGTTTCAGAGTATTTTTCAAGATTTTTTTTTATTTTTACTATGTGTATGTCTCTGTGTATAAAATATGTGGCCAAGTGCCAAAAAATCCAGAGGAGGACATTTATTCCCTGACGCTGGATTTACAAAATCCAGAGGAGGACACTTATTCCCTGAAGCTGGATTTAGAGGTCATCTTGATGCACCTGGCTCAGACACTGG
Organism: Mus musculus; assembly: GCF_000001635.26. NCBI lineage: Eukaryota > Metazoa > Chordata > Mammalia > Rodentia > Muridae > Mus > Mus musculus. The sequence continues at coordinate 37,624,402 of NC_000086.7, read as the reverse complement.
GAAGCAAACTCTGGCCCATGTGCAGGAGCAGCAAGGACTCTTAGCCACTGAGCTGTCTCTGCTGTCTGTACCAAGTTACTTTTCAGCTCTAAGGTCTTTGTGAGTAGACATGGAATAAGGAAGCCTCACCATGCACAAAGGGCATATTTCAAAATGGAACGTGACTTCCTAAACAAATAAAGAAGAGCACTGAACGACTTTCATTTCTTAGACACATACCTATTACACATACATGTACTCTGTAGGTAAATTATAAATACAGATGTCTTAACTTATAACACAGGTATTTAGTAGAGATGATTACATTAATTATGTATACATATACAGACATACATACATAACTATGTGCAATTCCTTGCAATGCTGGTGTTTTAAGGTAGAGTTACTCTGTGACATCATACTGAAGTTAGGAGCTGCACAATCATAATCTATCTTAAATGCTCAAAACCAAACATAAATTTTATCCTTGCAGAAGGAATATTAGTTAGGCCATAGCTGAATGGCTGAACCCAGCACTCATAAAGCTGGTGAATAGGCTGGTGCATCTGCCTGAAAATGCTGCTCACTTGCAAAAATGTGAATTCAGTAGAGAGCGAAACAAGGTGAGCAACCTTTGAATACTTTTCTGGGACTATTTTGCAGTGCTGCTGTGGAAAGCAGGGTCTACAACATTCTAGGCAAGCGCTGAACATCTTGCTAACCCCTTAGTGCCTCACAAAATTAGAAAGAAGAGTTAGACACCATGTTCAAGTAACACTGATATATGAACTTATATGGTATGTTTTTTTTTCAATTATCGTCCTAAAAGTTTGCTGCTCTGAACCAATTCATTCTTCTCACTCATTGTAGAGATGGTTTCAGAAGAGGAGAGAACAATACAGGTGGTATAAGAGGCTATAAGGTCTCAGAGGTTCTCCTCCTGCTTCTCAGAACATCTTTCATGAAGACTGTGGAGGAACCCTGCAGTGCAAATATCACCAAGGCAACAGAGAGAAATGAATTGCTTTCTTCTCCTAACAATATGTTATTAAACTCTTATATCTGAAGCGATTATATTTCAATAACAATATGAATTTTCAATATAATTGTCCCATGTGCCTTTTGATTTAGTAAAATATATGTATAAGCTCTGTTTTTTCCATATTGTAACTTTTAAAATAGTTCCTGGTAAACACTTTCCGCTTAAAATTCAAGAACACAACTTTGTTCATGTCCTGGTCATGGTAATTCTGAAACACTCTACCTACATGGATGTGCCAGCAGTATACCAGCTGAAGGATACTGGCCCTCACCATCAGGATTATGGCCTCCAGTTCAGAGATCAACATGTTCGAAGTCACATAATTTTACCAGAAGAAGTATGGACTTTCTCATTGCAGAGCCTTTCACAATGAAAGCAAAGGAAATTATGAAAAAGTCCTGGTGGCTGTGTGGTACAAATTAGAAGTCCCCACTGCTCTGCAAGATTATGAGGAGAACATCTCTTATCTGCTCTTTTCCTTCTATCACCATAGGCTTAGTAGGAAAGTTGCTTTAGCACAGAGTCCAATTATCTCCTTGAAATAATATAGCGTATTAATACATTTTACATCATACCTCAGTACAATAGAGAAATTCTTGTTGTGTTAATTATGTTTATTCTAAATTATAAATCCCTATAAGCAAGTCACTTTGGTGATAATATTCCTGAGAGACTACTTTACATGGACTAAAATAAATCAGTTTCACAAAACAACAATCCAAGAACACTGAGTGTACATCAATGTATTCACCCTATGGCACTGTGTGCCTGAGATCTTCCAGAGTCATGGAAGATTCTGAGATGCATTATTCCCAGAGACCATAGTTGCCAATGAGTTCATTACAGATGTAGAAGCTGACACTCTCCACATCTTCTGTGGGGCTGGAATTCATGATTAGCTGCCCTGTCAAACTCAGACCCCAGCTGCTTGCACCTTCTTCCATGCTCTACCCCTCACTCCTCATCCTGGAAATATGGGCTGATCATTCACAGAGATGCAAGAGTGGCATCTTTCACTTAAGGGAGCAGAGAGAGGCATGGGATGATGTTTGTTCTCAGAACCTAGAGTCCATAAATAAAGTATAAGAAGCCAGCAGAAAGCCTCAATTTCAAACGTGATTTTTGTGATATGTACAAAGGATGTATTTTCATAGATCGTTTCTGGAGTTCTTGCTAGAAAACAAAAATCAGAAACAACAAATTGAGCTGGAAAAGAAACTCTGCAGGGTGCATCAAAGCCAAAAGTGAATAAAAGGAATTTTCATATAAAGAGGAAAAAGTCCATTAGAACAACACCAGAGTCCTCAGTGGAAACTCGGAAATCCTGAAGACCCTGGCGCAAGGTATTATGATTTCTAAAAGATGGCAACTGTCAGTCTAGAATACTATCCCCAGCAAAACTATACACCAAAATTGTAAAAGAAAGAAAAAAGGCCTTGTTACAAGCACGGTAGAATTCATGTCCACCAAACCAGCTCTACAGAGAATACTGGAGACAAAATGTCAGACTGAGGAGAAAAATAAGCACATCAACAGACTCTATACAGTGAACAGGTGAAGCTATGTTTACTGAAACACAAAATGGCACTACACACACACAAAACAAAGAAGAACAATAAAACTGCTGCAATCAACACACACCTTTCAATAACACCTTTAACGATTCATAGCCTTAACTACTCCATAAAAAGACACAATTTGGATGAACAAATTAAGAAAGAAACTCTAACTTTTGCTGTCTAAAAGAAACTCTTCTTATCTTGAAGGACAGTGAACGGTTGTGTGGAAACATATTCCAAGCAAATGGGACCGGGAAACAGGAACATGGTCCTATCCTAATATCTGAGCAAAAAAACCTCTTGCCTTCAAACTAAAATTGATCATAAAAAATAAGGGAGCACCCTTTATTCTAAGCAAAAGACACTAAACACATACACTCACACACACACACACACACGGATAAATAAAAACATGTAAACACTCATATACACACACTCACACTCCACCTTACACACTCAGTTAAAGTCACACATGCACTCACACTAACACCCAAAACACAATAACACAACACACACTCACTCCCACAACTCTCTTTCATGCACACTCATATACATGCACACACTCACACATTTACACATACTCACACACCTAACCATTATACCACACTTAGTAGAGATACACACCCATAAAGAAATACTCACACACATGCACAGGCAAAACACTCATATGTAAAATGAATACATGTAAAGTATTCTTTGTTATCAATTATCTTAATTTTATGTGTATGGAAAAAATATCTAATAAAAAAGAATATATCCTGAGTGAGGTAATTCAATCACAAAAGAACACACATGGCATGCACTCACTGATAAGTGGATATTAGCTCAAATGTTCAGAATATCCAAGATTCAATTCACAGACCATATGAAGCCCAAAAAGAAGTAAGACCAAACTGTGGATGCTTTACTACTTCTTAGAAGGCTGAACAAAATACTCACAGGAGCAAATATGGAGACAAAGTATGGAGCAGAGACTGAAAAAAGGCTACTCAGAGACTGTACCACCTAGGGATCCATCCCATATATAGCTACCAAATCCAGATGCTACTGTGGATGCTGGGAAGTGCTTGCTGATGGAAGCCTGATATGGCTGCCTCCCGAAATGCTCTGCCAAAGCCTGACAAATACAGAGGTGGTTGCTCACAACCAACCATTGAACTGAGCACAGGGTTCTCCGATAGAGGGTTGGAGACGGGACTGAAGGAGCTGAGGGGCTTTGCAGCCCCATGAAGGGAGCAACAGTGTTAACTGGCCAGATCCCCTGGATTTCCAAGGGACTGGACCACCAACGAAAGAATACACATGGAGGCGCCCATGGTACTGGCCACATATGTGGCAGAGGATGGCCTGATGAGACATCAGTGGGAGGAGAGGCCCTTGGGACTTAGAGTGTAAAAAAAGAATTACAGAGTGTGATGAATTGTGCCAGAAGAAGATAAATATGTGGACAACATTATATTGTTAAATTAGTATTACCTATAGTATATATTACATTTTATAGTAATATTTTATATTAATATAATGTATTTACATTATTGTTTTATAGCAAAATATTATATTATATATTTATATTCATATCATAAAATTGTTATACATTATTAACATAATGTATAACACTTATTTTTATCAATATTTAGAGACTATATGAAAAGTAGTACAACACAAAACTTTTGCTAGTGTATGTTACAGGAGAGTACTTTTCTTCTCTTTTCTCTTTTCCCCTCTTTTTATTAAAAATAGGGCTTCGGTCATACAATGTATCCTGATTACAGTTTCCTTACCCTTCCCTCCACTCCTTCCAGTACCTCCCTCTTCCACTTTCATCCTGGTCTAATCCTATTTTCTTTCTGAGGAAGGAATAGGCTTCTGATAGATAACAACAAAACATAACAAATGTATACATATATTGTAATAGAACAAACACCATCATATGAAAAGTAAACAATCAAACCAACAGAAGGAGAACAGAAAAATCAGGGAACACACACCTAGCACATGGTAGCTCACAATCATCTGTGACTCCAGTCCCAGGGAATCCTCAACCCTCCTCTGGACTGCTCAGGAACTGCACAGATGTAGTGCAGAGCCATTCATGCAGAAGAAAGCTGTGTGTGTGTGTGTGTATGTGGGGGTGTGTGTTCTGTAATATATATAAAATGAAAGTATTTTAAAAGAAAAATCTGCCAGAAAATGAAATATTAAAAAAGCAGAAACAGACAAGTAAATTTCAAAGAAATGTACCATGACCTTAATACCAGGCAAGACTAAATTCTGGGTAAAGACTTCAGTGAATTAAAAATTGCTTCAAAATCATGTAGCTGTGTGTGTGTGTGTGTATGTGGGGGTGTGTGTTCTGTAATATATATAAAATGAATGTATCTTAAAAGAAAAATCTGCCAGAAAATGAAATATGAAAAATGCAGAAACAGACAAGTAAATTTCATAGAAATGTACCATGACCTTAATACCAGGCAAGACTAAATTTGGGTAAAGACTTCAGTGAATTAAAAATTGCTTCAAAATCATGTAGACTGAGATCAAAATGGAGAGGTAGTATTTCACTTCCTACATCATCAGTTTCTCTTTATGGTGATTGCCCAAGGGATATGTATGCATGTGTTGGTGTGGTGTGTCCATGTATGCTTGTGCACTCGAAGTCAGATGCCGATGTCAGGTGTCTTTGTCAACTGCACTCTGGTTTTGTTTTGTTTTGTTTTGTTTGCTTCTTTGTTTTGTTTTTCTTTTTTTTGTTTATTTTTTCCATTAATTTATTTATTCACTTTATATCATGATAACTGCCCCATCTCAGAGAATATTGGAGGCAAAATGTCAGAATGAGGAGAAAAAATGAGCATATCAATTGACTCTATACAGTGAACAGGTGAAGCTATGGTTACTGAAACACAAAATGGGACCACACACACACACACAAAGAAGAACAATAAAACTGCTGCAATCAACACACACATTTCAATAACACCTTTAACGATTCATAGCCTTAACTACTCCATAAAAAGACACAATTTGGATGAACAAATTAAGAAAGAAACTCTAACTTTTGCTGTCTAAAAGAAACTCTTCTTATTTTGAAGGACAGTGAAAGGTTGTGTGGAAAAATATTCCAAGCAAATGGGACCAGGAAACAAGAACATGGTCCTATCCTAATATCTGAGCAAAAATCCCCTTGCCTTCCAACTAAAATTGATCATAAACAATAAGGGAGAACACTTTATTCTAAGCGAAAGACACTAAACACATACACTCACACACACATGGATAAATACAAACATGTAAACACTCATATACACACACTCACACTCCACCTTACACACTCAGTTAAAGTCACACATGCACTCACACTAACACCCAAAACACAATAACACAACACACACTCACTCCCACAACTCTCTTTCATGCACACTCATATACATGCACACACTCACACATTCACACATACTCACACACCTAACCATTATACCACACTTAGTAGAGATACACACCCATACAAAAATACAGTAATTCAGTCACAAAAGAACACACATGGCATGCACTCACTGATAAGTGGATATTAGCCCAAATGTTCAGAATATCCAAGATTCAATTCACAGACCATATGAAGCCCAAAAAGAAGTAAGACCACCCTTCCGCTCGACTCGAGCCCCGGGCTACCTGCCAGCAGAGTCTTGCCCAAAACCCGCAAGGGCCCACACGGTACTCCCCACGGGATCCTAAGACCTTTGGTGAGTGGAACACAGCGCCTGCCCCAATCCAATCACAGGGAACCTGAGACTGCGATACATAGGGAAGCAGGCTACCCGGGCCTGATCTGGGGCACAAGTCCCTTCCGCTCGACCCGAGCCCCGGGCTACCTGCCAGCAGAGTCTTGCCCAACACCCGCAAGGGCCCACACGGGACTCCCCACGGGATCCTAAGACCTCTGGTGAGTGGAACACAGCGCCTGCCCCAATCCAATCGCGCGGAACCTGAGACTGCGGTACATAGGGAAGCAGGCTACCCGGGCTTGATCTGGGGCACAAACCCCTTCCACTCCACTTGAGCCCCGGGCTACCTGCCAGCAGAGTCTTGCCCAACACCCGCAAGGACCCACACAGGATTCCACACGAGATCCTAAGACCTCTAGTGAGTGGAACACAACTTCTGCCAAGAGTCTGGTTCAAACACCAGATATCTGGGTACCTGCCCTACAAGAAGAGAGCTTGCCTGCAGAGAATACTCTGCCCACTGAAACCAAGGAGAGTGCTACCCTCCAGGTCTGCTTATAGAGGCTAACAGAGTCACCTGAAGAACAAGCTCTTAACAGTGACAACTAAAACAGCTAGCTTCAGAGATTACCAGATGGCGAAAGGCAAACGTAAGAATCCTACTAACAGAAATCAAGACCACTCACCATCATCAGAACGCAGCACTCCCACCCCACTTAGTCCTGGGCACCCCAACACAACCGAAAATCTAGACACAGATTTAAAAACATTTCTCATGATGATGATAGAGGACATCAAGAAGGACTTTCATAAGTCACTTAAAGAATTACAGGAGAGCACTGCTAAAGAGTTACAGGCCCTTAAAGAAAAACAGGAAAACACAGCCAAACAGGTAGAAATCATTAAAGAAAAACAGGAAAACACATCCAAACAGGTGATGGAAATGAACAAAACCATACTAGAACTAAAAGGGGAAGTAGACACAATAAAGAAAACCCAAAGCGAGGCAACGCTGGAGATAGAAACCCTAGGAAAGAGATCTGGAACCATAGATGCGAGCATCAGCAACAGAATACAAGAAATGGAAGAGAGAATCTCAGGTGCAGAAGATTCCATAGAGAACATCGACACAACAGTCAAAGAAAATACAAAATGCAAAAGGATCCTAACTCAAAACATCCAGGTAATCCAGGACACAATGAGAAGACCAAACCTACGGATAATAGGAATTGATGAGAATGAAGATTTTCAACTTAAAGGGCCAGCTAATAGCTTCAACAAAATAATAGAAGAAAACTTCCCAAACATAAAAAAAGAGATGCCCATGATCATACAAGAAGCCTACAGAACTCCAAATAGACTGTACCAGAAAAGAAATTCCTCCCGACACATAATAATCAGAACAACAAATGCACTAAATAAAGATAGAATATTAAAAGCAGTAAGGGAGAAAGGTCAAGTAACATATAAAGGAAGGCCTATCAGAATTACACCAGACTTTTCACCAGAGACTATGAAAGCCAGAAGAGCCTGGACAGATGTTATACAGACACTAAGAGAACACAAATGCCAGCCCAGGCTACTATACCCGGCCAAACTCTCAATTACCATAGATGGAGAAACCAAAGTATTCCACGACAAAACCAAATTCACACAATATCTTTCCACGAATCCAGCCCTTCAAAGGATAATAACAGAAAAGAAGCAATACAAGGACGGAAATCACGCCCTAGAACAACCAAGAAAGTAATCATTCAACAAACCAAAAAGAAGACAGCCCCAAGAACAGAATGCCAACTCTAACAACAAAAATAAAAGGAAGCAACAATTACTTTTCCTTAATATCTCTTAATATCAATGGACTCAATTCCCCAATAAAAAGACATAGACTAACAGACTGGCTACACAAACAGGACCCAACATTCTGCTGCTTACAGGAAACCCATCTCAGGGAAAAAGACAGACACTACCTCAGAGTGAAAGGCTGGAAAACAATTTTCCAAGCAAATGGACTGAAGAAACAAGCTGGAGTAGCCATTTTAATATCGGATAAAATCGACTTCCAACCCAAAGTTATCAAAAAAGACAAGGAGGGACACTTCATACTCATCAAAGGTAAAATCCTCCAAGAGGAACTCTCAATTCTGAATATCTACGCACCAAATGCAAGGGCAGCCACATTCATTAGAGACACTTTAGTAAAGCTCAAAGCATACATTGCACCTCACACAATAATAGTGGGAGACTTCAACACACCACTTTCTTCAAAGGACAGATCGTGGAAACAGAAACTAAACAGGGACACAGTGAAACTAACAGAAGTTATGAAACAAATGGACCTGACAGATATCTACAGAACATTTTATCCTAAAACAAAAGGATACACCTTCTTCTCAGCACCTCACGGGACCTTCTCCGAAATTGACCATATAATTGGTCACAAAACAGGCCTCAATAGATACAAAAATATTGAAATTGTCCCATGTATCCTATCAGACCACCATGGCCTAAGACTGACCTTCAATAACAACATAAATAATGGAAAGCCAACATTCCCGTGGAAACTGAATAACACTCTTCTCAATGATACCTTGGTCAAGGAAGGAATAAAGAAAGAAATTAAAGACTTTTTTGAGTTTAATGAAAATGAAGCCACAACGTACCCAAACCTATGGGACACAATGAAAGCATTTCTAAGAGGGAAGCTCATAGCTCTGAGTGCCTCCAAGAAGAAACGGGAGACAGCACATACTAGCAGCTTGACAACACATCTAAAAGCCCTAGAAAAAAAGGAAGCAAATTCACCCAAGAGGAGTAGACGGCAGGAAATAATCAAACTCAGGGGTGAAATCAATCAAGTGGAAACAAGAAGAACTATTCAAAGAATTAACCAAACGAGGAGTTGGTTCTTTGAGAAAATCAACAAGATAGATAAACCCTTAGCTAGACTCACTAAAGGGCACAGGGACAAAATCCTAATTAACAAAATCAGAAATGAAAAGGGAGACATAACAACAGATTCTGAAGAAATCCAAAACACCATCAGATCCTTCTACAAAAGGCTATACTCAACAAAACTGGAAAACCTGGACGAAATGGACAAATTTCTGGACAGATACCAGGTACCAAAGTTGAATCAGGATCAAGTTGTTCATCTAAACAGTCCCATATCACCTAAAGAAATAGAAGCAGTTATTAATAGTCTCCCAACCAAAAAAAGCCCAGGACCAGATGGGTTTAGTGCAGAGTTCTATCAGACCTTCAAAGAAGATCTAATTCCAGTTCTGCACAAACTATTTCACAAAATAGAAGTAGAAGGTACTCTACCCAACTCATTTTATGAAGCCACCTGATACCTAAACCACAGAAAGATCCAACAAAGATAGAGAACTTCAGACCAATTTCTCTTATGAATATCGATGCAAAAATCCTCAATAAAATTCTCGCTAACCGAATCCAAGAACACATTAAAGCAATCATCCATCCTGACCAAGTAGGTTTTATTCCAGGGATGCAGGGATGGTTTAATATACGAAAATCCATCAATGTAATCTATTATATAAACAAACTCAAAGACAAAAACCACATGATCATCTCGTTAGATGCAGAAAAAGCATTTGACAAGATCCAACACCCATTCATGATAAAAGTGTTGGAAAGATCAGGAATTCAAGGCCCATACCTAAACATGATAAAAGCAATCTACAGCAAACCAGGAGCCAACATCAAAGTAAATGGAGAGAAGCTGGAAGCAATCCCACTAAAATCAGGGACTAGACAAGGCTGCCCACTTTCTCCCTACCTTTTCAACATAGTACTTGAAGTATTAGCCAGAGCAATTCGACAACAAAAGGAGATCAAGGGGATACAAATTGGAAAAGAGGAAGTCAAAATATCACTTTTTGCAGATGATATGATAGTATGTATAAGTGACCCTAAAAATTCTACCAGAGAACTCCTAAACCTGATAAACAGCTTCGGTGAAGTAGCTGGATATAAAATAAACTCAAACAAGTCAATGGCCTTTCTCTATACAAAGAATAAACAGGCTGAGAAAGAAATTAGGGAAACAACACCCTTCTCAATAGTCACAAAAAATATAAAATATCTCGGAGTGACTCTAACTAAGGAAGTGAAAGATCTGTATGATAAAAACTTCAAATCTCTGAAGAAAGAAATTAAGGAAGATCTCAGAAGATGGAAAGATCTCCCATGCTCATGGATTGGCAGGATCAACATTGTAAAAATGGCTATCTTGCCAAAAGCAATCTACAGATTCAATGCAATCCCCATCAAAATTCCAACTCAATTCTTCAACGAATTGGAAGGAGCAATTTGCAAATTTGTCTGGAATAACAAAAAACCTAGGATAGCAAAAAGTCTTCTCAAGGATAAAAGAACTTCTGGTGGAATCACCATGCCAGACCTAAAGCTTTACTACAGAGCAATTGTGATAAAAACTGCATGGTACTGGTATAGAGACAGACAAGTAGACCAATGGAATAGAATTGAAGACCCAGAAATGAACCCACACACCTATGGTCACTTGATCTTCGACAAGGGAGCTAAAACCATCCAGTGGAAGAAAGACAGCATTTTCAACAATTGGTGCTGGCACAACTGGTTGTTATCATGTAGAAGAATGCGAATCGATCCATACTTTTCTCCTTGTACTAAGGTCAAATCTAAGTGGATCAAGGAACTTCACATAAAACCAGAGACACTGAAACTTATAGAGGAGAAAGTGGGGAAAAGCCTTGAAGATATGGGCACAGGGGAAAAATTCCTGAACAGAACAGCAATGGCTTGTGCTGTAAGATCGAGAATTGACAAATGGGACCTAATGAAACTCCAAAGTTTCTGCAAGGCAAAAGACACCGTCAATAAGACAAAAAGACCACCAACAGATTGGGAAAGGATCTTTACCTATCCTAAATCAGATAGGGGACTAATATCCAACATATATAAAGAACTCAAGAAGGTGGACTTCAGAAAATCAAATAACCCCATTAAAAAATGGGGCTCAGAACTGAACAAAGAATTCTCACCTGAGGAATACCGAATGGCAGAGAAGCACCTGAAAAAAATGTTCAACATCCTTAATCATCAGGGAAATGCAAATCAAAACAACCCTGAGATTCCACCTCACACCAGTCAGAATGGCTAAGATCAAAAATTCAGGTGACAGCAGATGCTGGCGTGGATGTGGAGAAAGAGGAACACTCCTCCATTGTTGGTGGGAGTGCAGGCTTGTACAACCACTCTGGAAATCAGTCTGGCGGTTCCTCAGAAAACTGGACATCGTACTACCGGAGGATCCAGCAATACCTCTCCTGGGCATATATCCAGAAGATGCCCCAACTGGTAAGAAGGACACATGCTCCACTATGTTCATAGCAGCCTTATTTATAATAGCCAGAAGCTGGAAAGAACCCAGATGCCCCTCAACAGAGGAATGGATACAGAAAATGTGGTACATCTACACAATGGAGTACTACTCAGCTATTAAAAAGAATGAATTTATGAAATTCCTAGCCAAATGGATGGACCTGGAGGGCATCATCCTGAGTGAGGTAACACATTCACAAAGAAACTCACACAATATGTACTCACTGTTAAGTGGATATTAGCCCCAAACCTAGGATACCCAAGATATAAGATATAATTTGCTAAACACATGAAACTCAAGAAGATTGAAGACTGAAGTGTGGGCACTATGCCCCTCCTTAGATTTGGGAACAAAACACCCATGGAAGGAGTTACAGAGACAAGGTTTGGAGCTGAGACGAAAGGATGGACCACGTAGAGACTTCCATATCCAGGGATCCAACCCATAATCAGCATCCAAACGCTGACACCATTGCATACACTAGCAAGATTTTATTGAAAGGACCCAGATGTAGCTGTCTCTTGTGAGACTATGCCGGGGCCTAGCAAACACAGAAGTGGATGCTCACAGTCAGCTAATGGATGGATCATAGGGCTCCCAATGGAGGAGCTAGAGAAAGTAGCCAAGGAGCTAAAGGGATCTGCAACCCTATAGGTGGAACAACATTATGAACTAACCAGTACCCCGGAGCTCTTGACTCTAGCTACATATATATCAAAAGATGGCCTAGTCGGCCATCACTGGAAAGAGAGGCCCATTGGACTTGCAAACTTTATATGCCCCAGTACAGGGGAACACCAGGGCCAAAAAGGGGGAGTGGGTGGGCAGGGGAGTGGGGGTGGGTGGATATGGGGGACTTTTGGTATAGCATTGGAAATGTAAATGAGCTAAATACCTAATAAAAAATGGAAGAAAAAAAAAGACGTAAGACCAAACTGTGGATGCTTTACTACTTCTTAGAAGGCTGAACAAAATACTCCGAGGAGCAAATATGGAGACAAAGTATGGAGCAGAGACTGTAAAAAGGCTACTCAGAGACTGTACCACCTAGGGATCCATCCCATATATAGCTACCAAATCCAGACGCTACTGTGGATGATGGGAAGTGCTTGCTGATGGAAGCCTGATATGGCTGCCTCCTGAGACGCTCTGCCAAAGCCTGACAAATACAGAGGTGGGTGCTCACAACCAACCATTGGACTGAGCACAGGGTTCCCCGATGGAGGGTTGGAGACGGGACTGAAGGAGCTGAGGGGGTTAGCAGCCCCATGAAGGGAGCAACAGTGTTAACTGGCCAGATCCCCTGGATTTCCAAGGAACTGGACCACCAACGAAAGAATACACATGGAGGCGCCAATGGTATTGGCCACATATGTGGCAGAGCCTGATGAGACACCAGTGGGAGGAGAGGCCCTTGGGACTTAGGGTGTAAAAGAAGAATTACAGAGTGTGATGAATTGTGCCAGAAGAAGATAAATGTGTGGACAACATTATATAGTTAAATTAGTATTACCTATAGTATATATTACATTTTATAGTAATATTTTATATTAATATAATGTATTTACATTATTGTTTTATAGCAAAATATTATATTATATATTTATATTCATATCATAAATTGTTATACATTATTAACATAATGTATAACACTTATTTTTATCAATATTTAGAGACTATATGAAAAGTAGTACAAGACAATACTTTTGCTAGTGTATGTTACAGGAGAGTACTTTTCTTCTCTTTTCTCTTTTCCCCTCTTTTTATTAAAAATAGGGCTTCGGTCATACAATGTATCCTGATTACAGTTGCCTTACCCTTCCCTCCACTCCTTCCAGTAACTCCCTCTTCCCCTTTCATCCTGGTCTAATCCTATTTTCTTTCTGAGGAAGGAATAGGCTTCTGATAGATAACAACAAAACATAACAAATGTATACATATATTGTAATAGAACAAACACCATCATATGAAAAGTAAACAATCAAACCAACAGAAGGAGAACAGAAAAATCAGAGAACACACACCTAGCACATGGTAGCTCACAATCATCTGTGACTCCAGTCCCAGGGAATCCTCAGCCCTCCTCTGGACTGCTCAGGAACTGCACACATGTAGTGCAGAGCCATTCATGCAGAAGAAAGCTGTGTGTGTGCATGTGTGGGGGTGTGTGTGTTCTGTAATATATATAAAATGAAAGTATTTTAAAAGAAAAATCTGCCAGAAAATGAAATATTAAAAAAGCAGAAACAGACAAGTAAATTTCAAAGAAATGTACCATGACCTTAATACCAGGCAAGACTAAATTCTGGGTAAAGACTTCAGTGAATTAAAAATTGCTTCAAAATCATTTAGACTGAGATCAAAATGGAGAGGTAGTATTTCACTTCCTACATCATCAGTTTCTCTTTATGGTGATTGCCCAAGGGATATGTATGCATGTGTTGGTGTGGAGTGTCCATGTATGCTTGTGTACTGGAAGTCAGATGCCTATGTCAGGTGTCTTTGTCAACTGCACTCTGGTTTGGTTTTTCTTTTTTTGTTAATTTTTTCCATTAATTTATTTATTCACTTTATATCATGTTAGCTGCCCCATCTCCTCCAGGTAGCTTCCAAGTAGGACATCTGCTACATATATATGGGGGTTTAAGTCCCGCCGGTGTATACACTTTGGTTGGTGGTTCATTTTCTGAGAGCTCCCAAGAGTGACTTGATCCTGTTGGTCCAACTATGGAGTTCCTAGCCACTCCAGGTCCCTCACTCCTTCAACAAACTCTTCAATAAGACATCCAACAAATTCGATCACTGAACGTCTCAGGACATCGCATGACTCCCGGGATCTTTGAATCTTCACCTGACACCCGGCTCCATCAGCCCTGGGTTTGGAGATGTCTCCGCAACTGCATTGCCTGAACTTTTTACATGATGTTGAGAATTAAAGGGAAAAATGCTTGCAAGCCAAATACAGGCATATATTTAAAAAATCAATAAAGTGGCAGGATACAAAACCAAGTTACAAAATCCAGTTGCCCTTGTATACACTAACAATAAGACATAGTGACAAGAGAGATCATGGATTCATTCCTACATATACAGGTGTCAAAGAAAAAAAATGTCATGCTGCAGAGATGGCTCAGTGGTTATGAGCACAGATTGCTCTTGCAGAGGTATTGATTCCCAGCAACCACATGGTGGCTCACAACCATCTGTAATGGGGTCCAATGCCCTCTTGTGTGTGTGTGGGGGGGGGTGTCTGAAGACAGCCACAGTGTACCTAAACAAAGTAAAATCTGACAGACCACTAAAATCAAGATAGCAAGTGACCCAATTTAAAAAGAAAAGAAAAGAAAGAGGGTCTATGGATCTGAACACAGAGGTCTTAGGATAGAAAATAAAAAACGATTAAAGTAAAAAACCAAATCTAATGTGTTCAACACCCTTAGCAATTAGAAAAGTTCAAATGAAAACTACTTTTAAATTCATCTTCCCCCAATCCAGAATGTTTAAACTCATGAAACCTGTGAAGCACAAATGCTGGCAATTATGTGGGAAAAGGGAACCTTTGTTCACTGGAGGTGTGGCCACAAGCTGATGTCATCACTCTGAAAATCAGTGTGGAGAACCTTCTAGATACTGAAATTACATACAGAGTGGTTCCAGGATTTCCAGGGGATACAGAGAGAAACCTAGTCTTGAAATAAAAATCAAAAACAAAGAAACAAACAATCAAAATGCAAAAGGAAAAAAAAAAGAAAAGAAAAAAAGAAATGACTGTTTCGGATTTGCCAAGGAAAACATTAAGTTTGTTAGGCAAGGATTCTATGTAGTAAGCTGTATTTTTCAACACAAAAATTGATATCTCTATAATCTTGACCAGAACTATACATAAAAAAAAAAATATCCAGGTTCTGTGCACCTTGAAACCACAGTAGTTTCAGGCTACACAACCTAGAACAAACAGGGCCAGAAACATGTATGTGTAAGTTTGGGTTTAAGAAAGGTCCAGAATATTGAGGTATGTCTTTTGGGTGGAGAAGAACCCCTCCTCTGGCATCAAGACCCCAGAATATTCCCACCCTAGAAAAACAACCACCTGGAGATGGCCTAGTTCCTAGGGGCTATTCCTAGTCTCTGAGTGGCCAGAGCCTGTTGTAAAATGTTTGCTCCTAAAGACCAGTTTGACCACATGCCTGCAGAGGGGCTGCTTATCTGACAGTATCTGGATAGAGACTGGCGCCTGCTCTCGACCCTTTGACCTTCCAGCGAACACATTAGGAAGGCCCATTCAAGAGAAATGCAGGGAACCTTAGCAAGGTATGGCGACTTACTCAGTCCTTCACAGTTTTAACCAGTCTGTCCAGGGCTATTAACCCCCCCATCCTCACCCAAGCTCCTGAAAAGGCACACCATGGACACATGGCAGACTCTAACTGAGCTTTCTGTGAACACTCAAAGGAAGAGACCTGGTGGATCACCTTCTCCGTTTAATTTCTCTTCTCTATCAAGTAACAGGCCGCTAGTATAAACTACTAGGCCTAGAGGAAAGACACTCTGTGTTTTGAGAGGAGGTGGTCTCACTGTGGTTCTGGTTTTCTGAAAATCACCATGTAAACAAGCCTGGCCTGAAACTCAGAATCCACTTCATTCTTTCCCCTGAACGCTGGGATGAATGTCGTGAAAAGACACCCCCAACTAAACAAGAAGTATTCTAAAAACACTTGTGTATCATCTCCAGAGCTTTTCTTCTTCAGTACGAGTCGTTTGGCACAGTTGAACGTAGACAGTAATTTATCCAACTGCGAGGTGGGTCGCCACGTGTGCATCCATACCAGCTTGAGTACCATGCGGTCCCTGCAATGATATCCTGCTCCTTGCAGCACAAACCTGTTCTGTTTTGCACCTGAGGCTCAACCCATAGCTGCAGGAGATCAAATGGAGGTCAGGATAGCTCACGTATGATTGGACACTTGGTAACCTGCACTACCGCCCCCAAGGGCTATGAGAGAATCTCTTCCTGGTTGCAAAGCTAGGTTTTCGGCTTTCAGCTTTCGGCTTTCGGCTTTCGGCTTTCGGCTTTCGGCTTTCGGCTTTCGGCTTTCGGCTTTCGGCTTTAGGCTTTTGGCTTTCGCCTTTAGGTTTTCTAAACCTCAGGATGTCCGACTCAGATTCTGCTGGGGAAAGCTGCAGGGAAGCACTCAGGACATGGAGCATCAAAACACCAACTACCTACTTCATGAGGGACTTGTCAAGGACAAGGAAAAGTTGAATGGTGAGTGCCTTCTGGGAATGGTGGATTGTCCACATCCATGAGAGGAGGAATGTGTCCCACAGAGGTGACTTGAGAGTTGCAGTGCCCTGGAGCCTTTCCTGAGATTTAACAGCACCTCAGCACCAGCCTAGGCCCTGATGCCTGTTTGTTTGTTTGTTTGTCTTGTTTTGTTTTGTTTCCCCACATACAGGTAGGAAGACACAGACAGTCTTACCACTGGATGGAGAGGGAAGAAATGAGGGAGAGAGTGGACTGGGCCAGTCCGGAGCCACAGCAGTGGAAGGGGACAAAGCAGAAGAATTAAGTGGAGAAGGTGGGCCTGCTGCTGGTGATGCAGACCTCATGGATAACAGCAACCAAGAGGACCAGGACACCAGTGGCAGTGCCCAGGAGGAGGAGAAGCTGCCAGAGGAGCCAGTTCTCAAGGATGCTGTGGTCATAGACAAAGTGCAGCCTATTCCAGTGCTGGTATCTGGTGTGCGGCCTAAGTCAGTGTGGGTACAGCAGCGTAGCTTACACTACAATTTCCAATGGTGGCAGCTGCAGGAGCTGGAGCGCATTTTCCAGCAGAATCACTTCATCCGTGCAGAGGAAAGGTAAGCAGATTCTTGTTTCCTGGGAGCACAGAGCAGTCCATAGTGGCTGTCGGGTCCTTCAACTGCTACCCCCTTAAAACTGCACATTCTCTCTGTATTTGTTGATTTGTCTATGACAGTGCGCGTGTGTTCATGTGGGTGTAGAGTACAGCTTGTGTTAGGCTGTTCTCTCCTTGCACCTAGTGAGTCTCTGTGTCAAATGTAGGCCGTCAGTCACTTCCTTCACCTTCACCTTTGTCTCTATCTTTACCTTCTTCACCTTAATCTTCTGGGCTATTTCCTCAGCTGGCCTCTTACCCTAAATTAAAGCCACTTCCAAAATCAAGGCTGCCAGAATCCTGCATCCTGCAGTAGTGTGGTAGGGTAGTGTGCTGGGGTAGGTGGGAGACTTGTGCAAATGGTTGTTCTGGATACTTTGATATCCACTTAACACAAGCTAGAGTTCTCAGAGAGGAGGGATTCTCAGTTGAGAACAAGTTTCCATAAGAACAGGCTCTGTGATGAGCGTCACAGTATAAGTGATGAGGCCTCAACAGTTAGGAGCAATAGCTGCTCTTCCAGAGGAGTCAGACTTAAACCCCAGCACCCAGGTGGCAGGTCGCAATGGTCTGTAACTGCAGTTCCAGAGGATCTGGCACCTTCACATACGCATGCCTGCAGGCCAAACATCAATGCCAATAAAATAAGGAACATATATGTTTTTTAAGACCAGGTGATAGAAGTCTTTAGGGTACTTTCATGATTGTTGGTTAAAGTGAGAGGGCCCAGCCTATTGTGGGTGAGGCCACCCCTGGGCTGGTGGTCCTGGATTCTATAAGAAAGGAGACTGAGTAAGTCATGGGGAGCAAGCAGCATCCCTCCATGGCCTCTGCATCAGCTCCTGCCTCCAGGCTCCTGTCCTACTTCTGTTCCTATTCTTAGTGTTAGCGAAATACGGAACTGAGCAAAATAAACTCTGTCCTCTCCAACTTCCTTTAGGTCAGGGAGTTTCATCGCAACAATTGTAAATCTGTCTAAGACCAAGAGGATGAAGGTATTTTCAGATAGTATTTAAATGTATCAGCGGAAAACTTCAGGCTATGTATTCTCTATAAGCAAGGCCCTACTGAAAGTGTGAAAGGTGGATTGGTTGGAATTATAGCAACTTCGTAAATCTGTATATCGTGTGTTTGACTTTAAGTTCCTTTGTTTTTTTGTTTGTTTGTTTGTTTTACTTATGAGTGCATTATCTCTTCAGGGTCTCCCTAAATATACTTGTGTGTATATATATGTGTGTGTGTGTGTGTGTGTGTGTGTGTGTGTGTGTGTGTATCTCGATGGCTGGCATGGAACTTATATAGCTCAAGTGGTGGTGCAAGCCTTTAATACCAGCACTCGGGAGGCAGAAGCAGGGGAATTTCTGAGTTCAAGGCCAGCCTGGTCTACAAAGTGAGTTCCAGGAAAGCCAGGTCTGCACAGAGAAACTCTGTCTCAAAAAAAAACCAAAATAAGAAAAAAGAAAAGAAAAGAAATGAAAGGAAAAGAAAGGAAAGAAAAGGAATTCATAAAATTCTCTGCCTGCGTTTGACTTCCAAGTGCTTTCATTAAACATAAAAACCACAGAACCTGGTGACACCTTTCCCTTAGTTAATGGGGTTTTTGTTTTTTCCATACATTTTGTTTCCCTTTCCATAAAAAAATGGTCTGTAACCAAGATTCAATACTCGGCAGGATGGCAACTTCCAGTTTCCCTGGTGCTATGAATGCCAAGCCTGCACAGGGGTGGCTTTCCTTGTCAGTTTGGGCTACTGTCTTAGTTCCTTTCCTCTTGCTGTTATAAGACGCCATGACCAAGGCACCTTATTAAAACAGAGTTTTGGGAGAGTTCCTGAATATCACGGCGGGGAGCATGGCAGCAGGCAGGCAGGAACAGGCACTAGCTAAGATCTTGAGATACAACCACAGGCAACGATAGAATCTCATGAGTTTTGAAAGTTCAAAGCCTACCCTTCCTCCAACAAGATCTCAAGTTCCATTTCCTTCGAAACAGTTCTACCAACTGGGGATTTTATTCAATACAATAAGCGTTCAAACATGTGAGTCTGTGGGAGAGTGATATTCTCACAGTGTCAACGTGAAACATTATCTGAAAACATTATTTTACAAAAGCATGATGCACAATCCTGGCTGTCCTGGAACTCACTCTGTAGAACAGGCTGACCTGGAAGTCACAGAGATCCACCTGCCTCTGCCTCCTAACAGCTGGGACCAAAATCCCAGTGGAATTTAATTAAGTTTCAAAAATCTTCAAGGTGAATGTGACAGATAGTGAAGGGTGGATAAATATTTAGAGAAGTATGAATAAAACATTTCATTTCTTTCAAAATGCCCAATACTGAATATCTTCCATTTTTCCCCCAGAAGACATCTGGCAAGATGGATAGGTGTGAGTGAAGCCAGAGTTATGGTAAGGAGAAGAAGACAATTTGACAGGAGAGCCATTCTAGATCTTGATTCTTATCTTGGATACTTTTATCCTATACACAAAGTGGTGGTGGTAGTGGTGGTGTTTGAAGTGTTACATTTCAAAATGACATTTTAAAAATCTTTTTTTAATTTTCATTCACGTGTATAGATTTGCCTGTGTGTGCATGTAATATGTGTGCAGGTGTTCTCAGAGAGAGAAGAGGATATCAGTTTCCCTGGATTTAGGAGTGGTTATGCATGGGCTAGGAACCAAACTTGGTTCTTCCCCTACAAGAGCATCAAGTGCTCTTAACTCTTCTCTACAGCCTCCTTATAATGACTTTTGAGCCTTATGTTCTTTCTGAGTATAAAATTGAATAAGAAACCCCAACCAACTTGAAATGGCTCATTTTAACACAGAGCACAGCTTCTCAAAGGAACACAGAACACATACACACAGATCAGATATGCATGTATCTTTCATATAAACTACAAATATATGTTGTACCACATACTCTCTATGCATTAATACTTGTATTAATAAAATTGATATTCAAGCTCAAATATATACATATATATATAATTCTTTTGCACATTGATATCTTCAGGATATCAATGATGAGACATCCCACTGGGGTTATGAAATATAAATTATTTAAACAAGAATCATATTACTGGAGATAACCCTGATTCTAAAGAATTGAAATAGTGAAAACTAAGCATAAATTCTAACCTTATAGGAGCAATTTGAGTTCACCACAAAAGGTTAGTTCTCAGGCAGAGCCAGGCACTCAGAAAGCTGATGTAAACTTGGTTAAACAGAGACTGTGGACATGGGGGAAGCATAGAGTCCAGTCCTCCTGGTGTTTGGAGGTGCCTAGTGAAGCCAAACAGATACAGACACCCGTCATGATAACTCTCAGGACCATGCTGCTGCATCTGCCCGAAAGTGCTGAAGAGTATCTGCAGAGGCTTCTACAGTAGAGACAGAAACCCGGTGAGCAATGTTTGGTCCACTGTCCGGGAACTATTTTGCACTGCAAGGGCCACACAAGTGGGTCTCCCACATTCTAGGCAAACTCTGCACTGTGTACCAGGTCTTCAGGTCTTCATAGAATTACTGCAGTGAGATACCAGGGTCTTCTGAGCACGATAATATTAATATAAATTCTATTGATGTAAAGTATAGAGGGCAACTACTATTACATGATGTGGTTTCTAATTTATAATCGTGAAAATAATACAGAACAAATCCCTGTTCCCTCTCATGGTAGACATGGTTTAAGAAGAGGAGAGAGCACTTCAGAAGAGGACAAAGTCAGTTAGGAATGAATGATGATGCCCCTGTGGGGTCCCACTCTACCTTTCTCTGAAGATGGCACAGGAGGCCTGGTGTACCACCCTTGACCAGGAGCCACGTGCAGACCCCTGCTGCCTTCCACCAGCATGTTATTGCATCTCTATCCCCTAAGCATTTGTATGTGAAATAAATAGATTCTCAGTTTCTTTGACTCATGTGTCTTTTTGATTAGTATGGTAGGTGTGGCCCTAATCAAGGAAATACCATTTAAAGAGGGCAACAAGGTCTCCTTCTGTGAGTTGAAGTTAGCGCGGGATCATCAGAAGCTGTTTAATATCACAGAAGGTTGTCACATGTCACAGTGAGTGTGCATTGACCATACATTGTTTTTGTCCTCCTAACATAATTTTCTCACCGGATGAGCTGGCACTTTTAAAGGGACAGGTCTACATTATACAGGCCTCAAGATTTCAGAAACACACTAATTCTTAAAATAGGTTCCCACACTTGTAATTTCTTAAACAGTGCCTGATGAAAACTAAACACCACATAAAATTCCCAGAAACACCTAATAACCCGTACTACCCTGTCCACCCTCTGGCTCTGGGAAGCAAACATGCAACTGTCATTTCTTAGGGACACCAGTGGTGCACGGCACACTTAATAGTAGCTGGATGTCTTTCTACCATATGTCGTAGCGCTCCAGTGATTGAATTTGCCCTGCAGTGGATGTGCCCACCTGGGCAGAGCAGGAAGGACTCAGAAGCTGCTCCATCACACACATGCCCCTGCCCCCCACCCTCACCACTCTGCTCAGACTCCTCCCTTCCTCACCTTACATCCTGCACATGCCTCGAGTCCAAATATATCAAGGTCCTCAGCACAAGACCTGATACCCTGAACCCAATACAGGAGAAAGTGGGCAATATGGCTCGCTATCCTAGCAGAGGAAAGGACTTCCTCAACTGGGTCCTGGTGATGTGGGCAGTAAACTTATCAGTTGACCAATGAGAACTCAGAAAAAGAAAAGCTCGAGCAAAGAGAAGGAGAACATCCTTGTGACAAAGAGACTGCATACAGAATGGTGGAAAAACCTTTACCAAGTTCAATTATGTCAAAGTGTTGGTGTGTAGAATATACAAAGAACTTTAAAAACTAAATGGCAGGAAAACATGAACCCAGTTAAACATTTCAGCTTGAATTAAACAGGGAGTACTCACAAGGGCCCTGTGTATATGAATTCATTCCCTGTGACTACTTATAAAAGCCCTGCACAGAAAAAGGCTAGCCAAAATGCTACTGTGAATAGTAGAAAGCCTTGGGAATGTCCATTCAAATGGTAAAAGTGACCATTGACTTCAGCTGGGGGAAGGAGAGTCAGTTAGCTGCCATGTTAACATCATGAGGATGTTATACATGCTGCAGTAATGGTCTAACATCAGTATACACACAGGCAGCAAAAAGGAGACTAAGTAGGTGTTAAAAACATAAAATAGGAAGGGAGAAGTAGAGAGGAAAAGGGCAGGGGTAATTTTAGAAAAGAGAATGTGAGGGTGGATTTGAGCTGCTGCATTATAAGCAAGGATGCAATGCTCACAACATAAAATTAGACAAAATGTAAATCAATTCGGCTGGTCACTGCATGACAGGATAGTAGATGAATGAGAATTGTTAAGCTGAAACGAATGCCCAATTTTTTTTTGACACATAAACTCATGTCTCAGGAAATTACCTTATTGAGACATAACCTTGTTAAAGAAAAACTTCTGAACACACTCACTAACTAAAGATGGTTTGGAAAAGCTGAGCAGCCTGCCTCTCTCTGCCAGTGCTCTCATTACAGGCACTGTGGCATTGAGCCTCCATGCTTGCTCCTTCAGTGCTCCAGGTAAACCATGGGTGGCTGTATACATGTAAGGTAAGACTCTGCAAACTGAGCTACATCTCCAGCAATAAACATATGCCGTCACTATTTTTCCAGACTGGAGAGTAAATTCTCCAGTGCTTGACACTGACACGAGCAATGCCAGGATTTAGAGCAAAAGGGAAGAAATTCTAGGAAAGAGAAACATGTAGGCTTTGTTGTGAGATAGTTATCAGAGCTGTGAGGTGAGTCTTGTCCAAGGAGAACTGCAGCACCAGGAGTCCACTCCAAACAAGGGACAGTGTGGAAAAATGATAGTGGTGCAGGGCCTTCTATTTGGGAGGGTGAGGTGAAGAACTCTGGGTGTAGGATCAGAAACGGAGGCAACAATGCAATATATATATATATATATATGTATGTATATATATATATGTGTGTGTGTATATATATATGTATATATATAGACATACATACATAAATACATATATGTACACATACATACATACATATGAATACATATATTCCCACACACACATCCCCAAACACATAATTGACCAGACCATGGGAAAATGTGGCTGCCTTAGGATGAGTCTGACTACATCCCAATGTAGGATCTGTTTGAATGACAGTTCCATGACGTGTGTATGTGTGTATGTTTGTATGCACAGGCATGTTGTGCTGTGCTTGTGTGTGCATGTTAACAAGACTGCATATCTGGAGGCTAGAAGACAGCTTGTGGGAGTTGTTTCTTGTTTGCATCCTGTGAGCCCTGGGTTTTGAACTCAGGGATGCAGGCTAGCACCTTTATCATCCAGCAACATTAGTGAGCACCAGGCCAGCCTCTGCTGCACAGTGCAAGGCTATCTTTAAGCTATTAAAATAAACAAATAAAGCCAACAAAGCAAAAACAAAACCTAACAAACAACCAGCAGCAGCAGCAGGCTGAATGAGAACGAGGCAGTACATGTCTGTAAGCCCCGTTCTTGGCCGGTAGATCCCAAGTTCAAAGTTATCTCAGTTATGTAATGAGCCCCCATGCCAGGCCATTCTCCATTAGGCCATTTGTGTTGTGATTGACAGTATACCCCACCATATGTTTTCTGTTTGGGTGGTTGGTTGGTTGTTCCTGGCAGGGGTGGAAGAGGTGTGTTCAGAGACCCTCTTTTGATGTTTGATCCTAGATCTCACTGTGTAACAGGGCTTCCCTGGAACTTGCAGGAAGCTTGGGCCTCAGATTTCAATCATGTTTGGAATCCAGGACTGTGTGGTCAGTGTGGTGAAGTTTTCTAATACTCATTTCCTGTCTGCTGTGGCTTCTAATGTTTCCTTACCCATAGTGGAAGATGGCTCAGCAGAAAAAGGCATTTACTATGAGACCCAGAGTCCCAATCAGAGGACACACATAGAAGATCACTCGCTCACCCTGTCCTCTTAGATCCGCACATGCAATAGGGACATGCATACACTAAAAAATAAATTTAAAAAAGAAATGTGATATTTGATTTTTCTGGTAATCAGCGATTGTAGTCCCTCATTCTTAATTGAATATTAAAATTTTTTGGATGCTTTCCATTAAGCTTCTTTGTTGGAGTTTACTTTTATCCTGACAGAACACTTTGTTTTTCCTGTTGGCATTTGTTTTGTAGTTTTTGTCTAGTTTTCAGTTGTTTTGTTTGAGATAGCATCTCCTGTACCACTGTCGCCATTGTTAGGAACATTTCTTTTGAAGGTTTTACTGTCTTCATTAGTGCTTTAAAACTTGCTCATGACAGTCATGCTTGGGTTTGCATATATCTATTAATACTAACTTGGCAATCAAATACTACCTGTGTCATTTGCTCTAAGCACCTCAAAATTTTCAGGGTGAATATCAGAGAAAATATGAATTGAGACAAACCATTCAAAACAATGATAAACTATCCCTCTCCAATTTTATTCCACATATCCATAATTCTGAATGCTGAATGCCTTTTTTTTTTACCTGTAGAAAACGCCTGGCAAGATCCATGGGTGTGAGTGAAGCCACAGTGCAGGTCAGTCCGCACACAAAAGCTGTTTGGTACGACAGACATTCCGGAACCTACTGCATCTGTAGGTCCTTCTGGTTCTCTCAGTAGAATTGTGTTGCCTTTGATAACATGTCCAAACCACGGTTGAAAATGACTTTTTCAAGATTTATCTCTAGTTTTTTTTTACTATAAATATTTTTTATTTGTTTGCATTTTTTGCATTGCTAATGTTCCAGTCTGCTAGTAGAGTGGGTTTACACAGTTGAAGAGATAAACTTCCTTCGATTACAGGTGGATAAATCAAACAGAAAGGAATAAGAGTGTATAATGTTACATACATGTGAGTATCAGAGAGACTTTCTGTAGCCTTGAAACATGGAACAGAACCAGGAGTAAATCATCCCCAAAAGGAAATTTAATTGGGATGAATAAATATAAAAAGGAGGGAGAACGGGAGGGGGTGGGGAGAAAATACTTAAAATTAAATATGGTAGTGAGGTATTTCTAAGTGGGAATACAGAAAAGAAAGTGTCAGATTTAATGTTACACATCACATACTGTGGATGATGTAGGATTTACTGCTTAGTGTCCATATCTCTAGTTTTTAATGTATGTTTGGGCACGTGTGTATGTGTCACACGTTCATGCCATATGTGTGTGGCTGATCCAGGAAGCCAGCAGAGGGCATATATTTCATGTATATGCCGGAAGGATAAGTATTTATAAGCAGTACCAATGATCCTAGGAGCTAAACTCAATTCCTCTACAAGACCAACAAGCATGAAGCACTAGAACATCACTCTAAACCACCCAATATGGCTTTTGAGATTCGTGAGTATTGTGGATAGAAAATGGAATAGAAAGCCCTACTCCTCAGGATTGGCTCATTTCCTGGAGACACAAACTTCCTAAGGAACAAAGAAGTGAAGCAAGCTCATTTTCACTAAGTACATATATGTATATCACATACATGTATCCTGTGGGTAAATCATTATATGCATTTTAACTTAGAAAGTGTTACTCCTTATGGGTAAAATAGTTGTATTCTGTATAGATGTGTAGGACTTATGTACATATAGGCACTTTAAAAACTATATATGTGTATATATATATGTACATAACCATACTTTGGTGTATATGTGTGTATGTGTGATTTGTTTCTGGGTGACAGTTTCTCTGTGTAGCCCTCCCTGTCCTGAACTCACTCTGTAGACTAGGCTGGCCTCAAACTCACAGAGATCCTCCTGCCTGTGCCTCCCTAGTGCTTAAATTGAATATTTGTGCCACAATGACCTGGCCAAGCCTAGTGTTCTGGGGAGTAACACTATAGTTGTGACATATGAATTATGCAAATTGGTATAGCTAGAGCATCCCTGAAACTATTCATAAAAATATTCATAAAGTATATCCTTACAGTCTGAATAGGGGGACATAATAATTACAGGTCAAATCCACAGAACTATTTAAAATTAACTGTGCAGAGACTTATGGAAATGGAGAAGATATCAAGTCAAAATACCCACCTTGCTGGTTTTGTTCTTTGATCTCTTTGTATGTGTTTTGACCATATTTATCCTGTTCCCCATAAGACTTTTTGTCCCCTAATTTTTAATAATACATCAAGACCAATTTGA
This sequence comes from Mus musculus, assembly GCF_000001635.26. NCBI lineage: Eukaryota > Metazoa > Chordata > Mammalia > Rodentia > Muridae > Mus > Mus musculus. Next base: position 37,597,597 of record NC_000086.7, on the reverse strand, counting down.
GCTGCTCAAATACATACACACACACACGTGTGTGTGTGTGTGTGTGTGTGTGTGTGTGTGTGTGTGTGTGTGCGATCATGGGCCTTCTAGACAATGTACATAAGTACATTGACCAGGCCTCATGGGTATTTTCTATGTCTGTTCTCCTTGCTCTCTAGATTCCCCCTCTTCTACACTGGTGCTTTTTGGGGTCCAGGAGTTAACACACAAACCACACATACATAAATCTCAGTCAGACAGATATAGTTTGTTGACTATTTTCCCCAGGACTGATTAATCAGGGCTACAAACCAAACTCGGGAGCCAGCTTATGGTTGTGGAATTTCTTAAGATTAACAAACCTCGGAACATAATAATAAACCTCAGACCATAACAGGGTTGACCCTGCTCTGAGTCAAGCTATTTTTCTGTGTCAGTAACAATATGAAATGGCTGGCAGGCACTGAACAAAATGGCTACAGCTATGTGGGGAGCAGGCTTCAACAGTGCTCAAGTCCATCTCAGAGTAAAAAAAGAACATTACCTTAGTTTAGGGGTCTATATTTCCATGGATTCTATGGGGCTGGAAATAAATCTTTTGATTAGGGAAACTATGACAACTAAAATCATGCAGGCTCTTGGAATCCAAAGCATAACAACTATGACACACTTGAATCCCCCAAAGATGAAAAACATCCCCAGATCATTTATCTGGGTTCAAGTCACATTGAGTCTAGATCAGATCATGCACAACCTTCATCTGATTGGTGGTTTCTTCTATGACATTTCCTTCATCATCTATTTGTATACGATAGTTGCTAAGGTTGAATTTTCCACAAGCTTCTTCTTTGTTGTTTGGTTAGGATATTAAGGGTCTTTGCAGTTTTATTAGTTATAATTTCAGTAGCAGCTTATACTCTTGATAATTAATTTAGCATACAGATAGATAAACCAGCAGGATCCAGTCTATGCCTAGTGTCTGGACCATAATAATGGATTATATGTTCATAGGGCCATTTGTTAGCTTTACAGTCAACAATTTGTAAGGGAAGTTTCTTTGGTTCATATATATATGTATGTATAATTTCAAAGTTCTCTTCTCTGGCAAATGAAAGTAGGAAGAAGGAGGGCTGGATGCATCTTAACACACAAAATCTGGACAGGATTAGAGGAAATAGAGCATAAGCTGTTCTCCTACATATCTAATATAGTCTACCTGAAGCTTACCATTTGATGTTCATACTACAGTGTCCCATGCCTGTCAGAGGTGAGAGAAATCAGACAAAAGGTGGATAAAGGTTAATTTTAATCCAGCAAGATAGCTGATCTGATAATATCCAAATATACCTTCTAAGTCTTTATGATCCAGCTGGAATGCAAACATGCCCTTAGTACAAACCTTTGATCCCTCTGGATGGAATTCTTTAGTACACACATTTAATCCCAAACAATTATGTCTCTCTGAGGGGCAGACAAAGTGATGAATGAGAGAAAGATTTGACAGAATGAATCAGATATAGGGTATGTCCAACTCCCAGGAGAAAAGCTATTTAAAAGTAGTTCGGGGGAGTCAGTCTGGAGTCGGTTCAGTCAGTTCAGAGTTGAGAGTCAGTGCAATGAGTACAGTACAGTAGAGTTGAGTTGATTTGTGAGTTTGTGCAGTTTAGTGCAGGTCAGCAGAGGCAGTTGAGGTCAGAGAATAAGAAGGAACCAGAAGATTAGAAGCAGTTACCAGAGTTAATTTGAGACCAAGCAAAACAATTCAGTGAAAAGCTGAGAGAAGCCAGATCGAAACAGTCAGCTTGGAGAGGAGTTTGAGCCAGGACAGTTGCATTGAACCATGCATCCAGAGTTCAGAAAGAACTAGAAAGGGTGAATTTAGTAGTAAGTCCTCAAGTTGAGAATTACATCTGGCAAAGAAAAGTTACTTTTACAAGTGGGAGTTTTGTTCTGAATGGTTTAGAGATCCCCACCACTGAGTTTTTTGGGCGCCTTCATTATACAGTCTTTGGCCTAAGCGTGTTAGACACTATGTGAGGCTTCCAACAGAAGCACTGAACTTCTTTTCCCACGGGGGAAATGTAATATTTTCCAATAACTGAGGTTTTAAGAAAACATGTTCTGGTAGCAGGATGGGGAGCACCCTTTTTCCCCCCATAAACTTCAAGAGGATCAGACTCTCTAGCTTCCCATCTCATTGATCTCCTCTATTAGACTCTCTACATACTTAACAAGAAGAGACTTTAAAAGCCTGTACTGCTTTCTGCCAGAGTTAGAAACAGGTTTCTAGTTATGGAAGGTATTAAATGGGTAGACTGCTATTTGTTTCTTCATAGAAGAACTAGAAAACTTGGTATGACATGGCTTTGTGGATAACAGGAACCCCTTTGAAACAGAACATTGTCCTTCAAAGGCATGTGTGTGTGTGTGTGTGTGTGTGTGTGTGTGTGTGTGTGTGCCGTGTGCGTTCGTGCACATAAGTATTTCAGCCTGCCACTCTTTTTTTTTAATATTTTTTATTACATATTTTCCTCAATTACATTTCCAATACTATCCCAAAAGTCCCCCATACCCTCTCCCCCACTCCCCTCCCGACCACTCCCACTTCTTGGTCCTGGCGTTCCCCTGTACTGAAGCATTTAAAGTTTGCAAGACCAATGGGCCTCTCTTTCCAATGATGGCCGATTAGGCCCTCTTCTGATACATATGCAGCTAGAGACACAAGTTCTGGGGGCGAAGGGGTACTGGTTAGTTCATATTGTTGTTCCACCTATAGGGTTGCAGATCCCTTTAGCTCCTTGGGTGCTTTCTCTATCTCCTCCATTGGGGGCCCTGTGATCCATCCAATAGCTGACTGTGAGCATCCACTTCTGTGTTTGCTAGGCCCCGGCCTAGTCTCACAAGAGACAGCTACATCTGGGTCCTTTCAATAAAATCTTGCTAGTATATGCAATGGTGTCAGCGTTTGGAAGCTGATTATGGAATGGAACCCTGGATATGGCAGTCTCTAGATGGTCCATCCTTTCACTTACCATGGGTCTTTTAAGTTGTGAATAATGAAATAGCCAGGGTTACAGGTCCCCAATTAACAGCTCTGTTGTGGCAGTTTCCCTTGGAAGGACCACCACTTAGTTTGCTTTCTGCCAAGAGGCCTAAATCGCTGATGTTTCGTTAGAATGGTAGGTTTTGGAAGAGGGGATCACAGCCAAAGCTCCATTTAGTCTGTTTTCTTATTCCCAGGACATTTAACTGCATAATTTAACACAGGGTTTTTGGACCTCAATTATGATGTTGCATGAGTCAAAAAGAATTGACATTGATTGTTTTAAATTAGTGATCCTTATTTTTTGGCTCACTCAATCTCTGCCTGGATGGTTACTTTTTAAATTATGTGTATTGAGGCTGGAGAAATGGATCTGTGGTTAAGAGCACTGGTTGTTCTTCCAGAGGATCTGGGGTTAATTACCAACACCTACTTGGAGGCTTATAACAATAGTAAGTAACTCCAATTCCAAGGGGAATCAGTGTCTTTAGGTGGTCTCTAATGGGCATTGAATATACATGGTGTACAAAAATACATGCATACAAATACCCATACACAGATATTTTTTTTAAAAAAATTAAAAACGTATATAGGTGTTGTGTTGGTTTGAATAAGAATGGATCCTATAGGGTTGTGTATTTGGCAGCCCTAGTTGGTGAGCTGCTTGGAAAGGATAGGAAGTATGTCCTTGTTGGAGGAAGCGTGTCACTCGGGATGAGCTTTGAGTGGCTTTGCAGTTTCAAAAGCCCATACCAGGCTTTGTGTCTTGCTCTCTGTCTGTTGCTTATGGATCAGGATGTAAAGTTCTCAGTCATTGCTCCAGTGCTGTGTTTGTATGCTTCCCATCATGATAATGGATTAACCCCCGAAACTGTAAGCAAGCTCCAAATTAAATACTCTCTTTTATTACAGCTGCCTTGGTCATGGTGTCTCTTCACAACAACAGAACAGTAACTGAGGAACGTATGTGTTTGCATGCATGTCTATTTGTTCACAACATGCGTTTCCTGGTATTGGTGGAAGCCAGAAGAGGGCACCAGATCCCTTGGGATTGGACAGATGTTTGTGAGCCATAATTTGGGTGATAGAAGTCAAGCCTGGATTGTCTGGAAGAGTAGCCAGCATTCTTAACTGCTGAGGCATCTCACCAGCCCATGGAGCATAGATAGATTTTGATAAATGGATACAATAAAGTAGGATCCACATAGCCCCTTGACCTGATCAAGTTATATGAATACAGTGGTCACCACTAGAGGAGGTCCTTGAAACACAAAAAGGGACCAGATTAGGGCCAGTGGACAGAGACTATACATCCTATATCAAAGAGAGGAAACTGCTCTAACAGAAACCCTCTTCACTACAAATCCAGTTATCTGGAGCTGTTTCAACTCAATGTATAGCAAAAGTTAAGAGCAATAGATAAAGACAAAGGGTTGCAGAGCGTTACAATGGGACAAAACCAGGACACATAATTAACACTCATCAGTACCTTAATGTGCCTCCACACATGGGCTGGCCAGCTTCGGGTGTGACCACCAGCACAGAGCTGTAGGTATCTGCTTTTGTCAGGTCCTCTGGTCTTGCTGAGTCATCAGATGCCACAGCCTGGTCTGTCCAGAGGGTCAGCTTGCATGGTATTGATGTGTCAGGAACGCATTCCCAGCCACCAGGAAATGAGTTTCACTCTGCTAGGATGGACTCAAAAGATCACGTCTGTACCTTTAGTGCAGCAAGGGTGAATAAAACGACAGTGAGCACACCTTTCCAGAGGGGTTTCAGGGGCCATGCATTCTATTTTCTACCATACTGCAGCTCCTGCTTTAAAGGAGAGGGCATCTCTTGTGATGCTCACAGTCGGCTGTTCTCAGTCACTATGATGTATAGTAATCAAGGCTGAGTCAAGGGCCTGTATTTGTTGTTTTAAAATGATACCTTAAGGCTCTCCATATGCCTAAATATGGATCAAACAATGGGAGGAGGGTACCCATAAAGGATTTAATAAAGGCAGAACCGTTTCTGTTTGGCAGGGGTACATATTACTCTTAGTGAGGGGAATGAACACTAACAGTTAATTCCAGTGTGAGTCTTTTGAAACAGTTTTCTTAGCTGTCATTTCAGTGTTCAGTTCGTACATTCCATCTTCCTGGAGCAGCTGTTCCATTTCAGCCATAACTGCTGGTCTGTTATCTGACCCTTTGGTGAAAGAAACGCCAAAGCGAGGGAAGATCTCCATTAAGAGAAGTTGGACCTCCAGGTATCTTTTCGTGTGTGTGTGCAGATAGAGAAAGCTTCCACCCAGCTTTTGAAAGATTACACAAAGGCTAGCAGATTGCAGCCTTAGACACAAAGCATTTCAATTAAGTCCACAATTATATTTCACTAGGCATTATCAGTTACAAAGAAAATCAACTACCCATGCTTTAAAAGACATTCTAAATATCCAGAAATGAGGTCAACCTGGACAAAAGGAGGGTTTCTGGTGGTTAAATAAAAGTTTGCATTCCTCAGGAACTTGTGAAACTGGTTTCCATATGCCAAAAGGAATCATTTCTCTCATGTCTGGTAGAAGGAACATAAGATCATCCGTGGTACCTGTGAGCATCAAAGGGTATTTTCGTTGACTTCATTTAACATCATTTTTTCCCTTAACATCTTTTTTATGTATGTATGTATGTATGTATGTATGTATGTATGCATATATATATATATACACACACACACACACACAATCATACATACATAGAAGTTTCCTAATATATATATATATATTAGGAAACTTCTATGTAGTGGGTTTTTTTATGACTTTATAGAAATTTCTTCTGTGTTAATTACCCCTTCCCACTCTCCTCTAACCATTTACAGTGGTGCATTTCATTTCAAATTTCATAATAACTTCTCTTCCTCAACTACAGACTCTCACTAGTTTCCTGACATCTATGGGTTGCCAAATGGAACATACATATTTCAAGATTCAAAGGTAACATTTGTAAATGAGAAAGCGTGTAACATCTACCTTTCTGCATCTGGATTTTCTCACTCAGAGTACTTGTTTCCAACTCTATTCATTTGCTTATGAATCTCAGACTTTCACTTTTCTTTAGGGCTGAGTAATATTCCGATGTTCCTACATTCATTACCCATTTATAAACCCATGGACAGCTAGGCTATCTCCATCCCTTGGCTATTATAATACAACAGTGAACATGGATGAGCAAGAATCTTTGCTGTCAGATATATGCCCCTTGAGTATATGGCAAACAGTGGTATAGCTGGATCATGTGGTAGATCTATTTCTAGCTTTTTTTTTTTTTTTGTAAAGCAACACTGATTTCATTAGTGACCACACTAGTTTGTAAGTGCTCATCTTTTGCCTCACCCACACTGGCATTTGTCTTCATATTGTTTGTTTTTGTTTTTGTCATTTTGACATCGATCAGCATATGACTGTTCCATAGAGCCAGAATGATGAAAACAATAAGCCACTGGGTGGCTATTTATTTATTTATTTATTTATTTTTAAAGTCACGTTCAGTTTTCAGGAACTTTTTTTTTTTTTTTTTTAGTTTTTTGGAGAAACACTGATGTTTGCCCAGTTTCTGAAGCCATGAGAATTATACAGTTTGAAAATACCTCAAAGAGTGTCACCCACCTTCTGCTCTGGAGAGGAGGGATGGTGTGTTTCTCGGGCTGCAGGGGTAGGACACAAAAGAGAAGGAAGTGCTCTTGCAGCCTGAATGGGATGTGGCTTCTAGTGGCTGTGAAGCACCCACACTGGAAGTCACTTCTAGTGTCCTAGCTGCTTCATACAGTGGGAGAGCTGCAGGGAGAATTGGGAAGACTTGCTGCCTGCTTCCCTTGAATTTTTGACTGCCCTCTTGGGAAGTTTCTGTCAAAGCCCAAGGTTAGAGCCTGATTCCAAGGTTTAACCCTGTTTGGAAAAATTTTTTTTCCTCACTAAGGACTTGTCTTCCCTTCCTTCCACATTTGTGGTCTCACAAGTAGAGAGGGCAGGAGTGAGGGCAGCATGATAGTGGGACAGAAAGGAATGTGTGAGTCAGCAAAACCAAGCAAGGTACTTGGGAAACATGCGTTATCGTGTGTACATGGGACATAATGACGTTGACTTAGTGATGTCATTTTATGGAAAGATACCTTGCCATCCTGTTTCAAGGACAGCTCTTTGGTAACTTTACAAGTTTCATACTAATTTGTAAAAACAAATGCAGCAAAGGTGCAGAGACTTCACTTCTTTATTAGAAATACAGATGCTGCGGACATAAAACCGTAGGTGGCAGCAACAACTTGTCACTATCCAGCTCCGGCACACGGATGGTTCTCTAGTTCTCCTGCATAGTCTTCAGAGGCACGTCGGAGCATTTATAGCTTCTGCTGCCTCCAATATGGTTCTTGTCTTCCCTTAAGCCAATTCTACAACAAGCCAGAAAAAAAATGGTTCGGTATCATAATGAGAATTATACATCAGAAACCACATCATGTAATATTAGTTGCCCTCTATACTTTACGTCAATAGAGTTTATATTAATATCAGAAGACCCTGGTGTCTCACTCTGTAATTCTGTGAGGTGCTGAAGACCTGGTACAGAGTGCAGGGCTTGCCTAGAATGTGGGAGCCCGACTTGTGTGGCCTTTGCAGTGCAAAATAGATCCCGGACAGTGGACCAAACATTGCACACCGGGTTTCTTTCTCTACTATAGAGACCTCTGCAGATACTTATCAGCACTTTTGGGCAGCCTGGTGTCAGGTGAAGATTCAAAGATCCCAGGAGTCATGGGACGTCCTGAGATGTACAGTGATCGAATTTGTTGGATGTCTTATTGAAGAGTTTGTTGAAGGAGTGAGGGACCTGGAGTGGCTACGAACTCCATAGTTGGACCAACAGGATCAAGTCACCTGTACTCTTGGGAGCTCTCAGAAAATGAACCACCAACCAAAGTGTATACACCGGCGGGACTTAAACACCCATACATATGTAGCAGATGTCCTGCTTGGATTGTACCTGGAGGAGATGGGGCAGTTATCATGATATAAAGTGAATAATATAAATTAATGGAAAAAATAAACAAAAAAGAAAAACAAACAAAACCGGAGTGCAGTTGACAAAGACACCTGACATAGGCATCTGACTTCGAGTGCACAAGCATACATGGACACCACACCAACACATGCATACATATCCCTTGGGCAATCACCATAAAGAGAAACTGATGATGTAGGAAGTGAAATATTACCTCTCCATTTTGATCTCAGTCTACATGATTTTGAAGCAATTTTTGATTCACTGAAGTCTTTACCCAAAATTTAGTGTTGCCTGGTATTAAGGTCATGGTACATTTCTTTGAAATTTACTTGTCTGTTTCTGCTTTATTAATATTTCATTTTCTGGCAGATTTTTCTTTTAAAATACTTTCATTTTATATATATTACAGAACACACACCCCCACATACACACACACACACACAGCTTTCTTCTGCATGAATGGCTCTGCACTACATGTGTGCAGTTCCTGAGCAGTCCAGAGGAGGGCTGAGGATTCCCTGGGACTGGAGTCACAGATGATTGTGAGCTACCATGTGCTAGGTGTGTGTTCTCTGATTTTTCTCTTCTCCTTCTGTTGGTTTGATTGTTTACTTTTCATATGATGGTGTTTGTTCTATTACAATATATGTATACATTTGTTATGTTTTGTTGTTATCTATCAGAAGCCTGTTCCTTCCTCGGAGAGAAAATAGGATTAGACCAGGATGAAAGGGGAAGAGGGAGGTACTGGAAGGAGTGGAGGGAAGGGTAAGGCAACTGTAATCAGGATACATTGTATGACAAAAGCCCTATTTTTAATAAAAAGAGGGGAAAAGAGAAAAGAGAAGAAAAGTACTCTCCTGTAACTTACACTAGCAAAAGTATTGTCTTGTACTACTTTTCATATAGTCTCTAAATATTGATAAAAATAATTGTTATACATTATGTTAATAATGTATAACAATTTATGATATGAATATAAATATATAATATAATATTTTGCTATAAAACAATAATGTAAATACATTATATTAATATAAAATATTACTATAAAATGTAATATATACTATAGGTAATACTAATTTAACTGTATAATGTTATCCACATATTTATCTTCTTCTGGTACAATTCATCACACTCTGTAATTCTTTTTTTACACCCTAAGTCGCAAGGGCCTCTCCACCCACTGATGTCTCATCAGGCCATCCTCTGCCACATATGTGGCCAGTACCATGGGCACCTCCATGTGTATTCTTTCATCGGTGGTCCAGTCCCTTGGAAATCCAGGGGATCTGGCCAGTTAACACTGTTGCTCCCTTCATGGGGATGCAAAGCCCCTCAGCTCCTTCAGTCCCGTCTCCAACTCCTCCATCGGAGAACCCTGTGCTCAGTCCAATGGTTGGTTGTGAGCACCCACCTCTGTATTTGTCAGGCTTTGGCAGAGCGTCTCGGGAGGCAGCCATATCAGGCTTCCATCAGCAAGCACTTCCCAGCATCCACAGTAGCATCTGGATTTGGTAGCTATATATGGGATGGATCCCTAGGTGGTACAGTCTCTGGGTGGCCTTTTTTCAGTCTCTGCTCCATACTTTGTCTCCATATTTGCTCCTGTGAGTATTTTGTTCAGCCTTCTAAGAAGTAGTAAAGCATCCACAATTTGGTCTTACTTCTTTTTGGGCTTCATATGGTCTGTGAATTGAATCTTGAGTATTCTGAACATTTGGGCTAATATCCACTTATCAGTGAGTGCATGCCATGTGTGTTCTTTTGTGATTGAATTACCTCACTCAGGGCACGTTCTTTTTTATTAGATATTTTCCATACACATAAAATTGAGATAATTGATAACAAAGAATACTTTACATGTATTCATTTTACATATGAGTGTTTTGCCTGTGCATGTGTGTGAGTATTTCTTTATGGGTGTGTATCTCTACTAAGTGTGGTATAATGGTTAGGTGTGTGAGTATGTGTGAATGTGTGAGTGTGTGCATGTATATGAGTGTGCATGAAAGAGAGTTGTGGGAGTGAGTGTGTGTTGTGTTATTGTGTTTTGGGTGTTAGTGTGAGTGCATGTGTGACTTTAACTGAGTGTGTTTTGTGGAGTGTGAGTGTGTGTATATGAGTGTTTACATGTTTTTATTTATCCGTGTGTGTGTGTGTGTGAGTGTATGTGTTTAGTGTCTTTTGCTTAGAATAAAGTGTGCTCCCTTATTTTTCATGATCAATTTTAGTTTGAAGGCAAGAGGTTTTTTTGCTCAGATATTAGGATAGGACCATGTTCCTGTTTCCCGGTCCCATTTGCTTGGAATATGTTTCCACACAACCGTTCACTGTCCTTCAAGATAAGAAGAGTTTCTTTTAGACAGCAAAAGTTAGAGTTTCTTTCTTAATTTGTTCATCCAAATTGTGTCTTTTTATGGAGTAGTTAAGGCTATGAATCGTTAAAGGTGTTATTGAAAGGTGTGTGTTGATTGCAGCAGTTTTATTGTTCTTCTTTGTTTTGTGTGTGTGTAGTGCCATTTTGTGTTTCAGTAAACATAGCTTCACCTGTTCACTGTATAGAGTCTGTTGATGTGCTTATTTTTCTCCTCAGTCTGACATTTTGTCTCCAGTATTCTCTGTAGAGCTGGTTTGGTGGACATGAATTCTACCGTGCTTGTAACAAGGCCTTTTTTCTTTCTTTTACAATTTTGGTGTATAGTTTTGCTGGGGATAGTATTCTAGACTGACAGTTGCCATCTTTTAGAAATCATAATACCTTGCGCCAGGGTCTTCAGGATTTCCGAGTTTCCACTGAGGACTCTGGTGTTGTTCTAATGGACTTTTTCCTCTTTATATGAAAATTCCTTTTATTCACTTTTGGCTTTGATGCACCCTGCAGAGTTTCTTTTCCAGCTCAATTTGTTGTTTCTGATTCTTGTTTTCTAGGAAGAACTCCAGAACCGATCTATGAAAATACATCCTTTGTACGTATCACAAAAATCACTTTTGAAATTGAGGCTTTCTGCTGGCTTCTTATACTTTATTTATGGACTCTAGTTTCTGAGAACAAACATCATCCCATGCCTCTCTCTGCTCCCTTAAGTGAAAGATGCCACTCTTGCATCTCTGTGAATGATCAGCCCATATTTCCAGGATGAGGAGTGAGGGGTAGAGCATGGAAGAAGGTGCAAGCAGCTGGGGTCTGAGTTTGACAGGGCAGCTAATCATGAATTCCAGCCCCACAGAAGATGTGGAGAGTGTCAGCTTCTACATCTGTAATGAACTCATTGGCAACTATGGTCTCTGGGAATAATGCATCTCAGAATCTTCCATGACTCTGGAAGATCTCAGGCACACAGTGCCATAGGGTGAATACAGTGATGTACACTCAGTGTTCTTGGATTGTTGTTTTGTGAAACTGATTTATTTTAGTCCATGTAAAGTAGTCTCTCAGGAATATTATCACCAAAGTGACTTGCTTATAGGGATTTATAATTTAGAATAAACATAAGTAACACAACAAGAATTTCTCTATTGTACTGAGGTATGATGTAAAATGTATTAATACGCTATATTATTTCAAGGAGATAATTGGACTATGTGCTAAAGCAACTTTCCTACTAAGCCTATGGTGATAGAAGGAAAAGAGCAGATAAGAGATGTTCTCCTCATAATCTTGCAGAGCAGTGGGGACTTCTAATTTGTACCACACAGCCACCAGGATTTTTTCATAATTTCCTTTGCTTTCATTGTGAAAGGCTCTGCAATGAGAAAGTCCATACTTCTTCTGGTAAAATTATTTGACTTCTAACATGTTGATCTCTGAACTGGAGGCCATAAGCCTGATGGTGAGGGCCAGCATCCTTCAGCTGATATACTGCTGGCACATCAATGTAGGTAGAGTGTTTCAGAATTACCGTGACCAGGACATGAACAAAGTTGTGTTCTTGAATTTTAAGCAGAAAGTGTTTACCAGGAACTATTTTAAAAGTTACAATATGGAAAAAACAGAGCTTATACATATATGTTACTAAATCAAAAGGCACATGGGACAATTATATTGAAAATTCATATTGTTATTGAAATATAATCGCTTCAGATATAAGAGTTTAATAACATATTGTTAGGAGAAGAAAGCAATTCATTTCTCTCTGTTGCCTTGGTAATATTTGCACTGCAGGGTTCCTCCACAGTCTTCATGAAAGATGTTCTGAGAAGCAGGAGGAGAACTTCTGAGACCTTATAGCCTCTTATACCACCTGTATTTTTCTCTCCTCTTCTGAAACCATCTCTACAATGAGTGAGAAGAAGGAATTGGTTCAGAGCAGCAAACTTTTAGGACGATAATTGAAAAAAAAACATACCATATAAGTTCATATATCAGTGTTACTTGAACATGGTGTCTAACTCTTCTTTCTAATTTTGTGAGGCACTAAGGGGTTAGCAAGATGTTCAGCGCTTGCCTAGAATGTTGTAGACCCTGCTTTCCACAGCAGCACTGCAAAATAGTCCCAGAAAAGTATTCAAAGGTTGCTCACCTTGTTTCGCTCTCTCCTGAATTCACATTTTAGCAAGTGAGCAGCATTTTCAGGCAGATGCACCAGCTTATTCACCAGCTTTATGAGTGCTGGGTTCAGCCTTTCAGCTATGGCCTAACTAATATTCCTTCTGCAAGGATAAAATTTATGTTTGGTTTTGAACATTTGAGATAGATTATGATTGTGCTGCTCCTAACTTCAGTATGATGTCACAGAGTAACTCTACCTTAAAACACCAGCATTGCAAGGAATTGCACATAGTTATGTATGTATGTCTGTATATGTATACATAATTAATGTAATCATCTCTACTAAATACCTGTGTTATAAGTTAAGACATCTGTATTTATAATTTACCTACAGAGTACATGTATGTGTAATAGGTATGTGTCTAAGAAATGAAAGTCGTTCAGTGCTCTTCTTTATTTGTTTAGGAAGTCACGTTCCATTTTGAAATATGCCCTTTGTGCATGGTGAGGCTTCCTTATTCCATGTCTACTCACAAAGACCTTAGAGCTGAAAAGTAACTTGGTGCAGACAGCAGAGACAGCTCAGTGGCTAAGAGTCCTTGCTGCTCCTGCACATGGGCCAGAGTTTGCTTCCCAGTGTCTGAGCCGGGTGCATCAAGATGACCTCTAAATCCAGCTTCAGGGAATAAGTGTCCTCCTCTGGATTTTGTAAATCCAGCGTCAGGGAATAAGTGTCCTCCTCTGGATTTTGTAAATCCAGCGTCAGGGAATAAATGTCCTCCTCTGGATTTTTTGGCACTTGGCCACATATTTTATACACAGAGACATACACGTAGTAAAAATAAAACAATCTTTAAAAATACTCTGAAACAGTTTTATGTTAACAATTTCATGGATAAGATGAATGCGGCCAAGACATAAGGCAAGTTGTAAACTGGCTGTCCTGCCAAAGGTCTTTCTTTGGTTTACTGACCTTCACTATGGCTTCATTCACACCCATCCATCGGGCCAGTTGTTTTCTGAGGGTAAAATGATAGATGTTCAGTATTTACCGATATACATGAAAGAAAAAAATGTGAATCATCTTATATATTTGCTTTAAAATGTTGGTCTCATTCCCCAACTTCTTTGACATTTACCTGGATGGATTTGAAGATTTAAACAAATTCCATATGTAATTTTATTTATTATTAATGGACCGTTCATACACATGAGCATCCATGCATGCCCCTAGAAAGCATTATTAAAAGCCACAACACAGGCGTCAACAACCTTAAGGAAATGCTGTCAATACTCTCTGTGGTGGTGTATGAGACCCTGCCTCTAAAAAAAAGAGAAAAGCAAACAGAGCAATAGTTGCAAAGCAAATGCACACAGGAATGCTGTGGGAGTCCCTTTGTCAGGACAGAAGGTTAAACTCAAAAGAAGATGGATTAATAGGGAGGACAGGAAAATTTCTAATGTGCCATTAGTATAAGAGGACTTCCAATGTACAGAGTGTTGGGGAAAATGAAATGCTACATTTATTTGAATTACTCTTTGGGGGTGTGTATACACATACGCACACACTCCTATGCCCTAGTGAACGTGTAGATGTTGAGGGCACCTACTGGAAGTTAGTTTCCTTTTTCTATCATATGGATGTGGATACTGGGGACAAAACTCTGGTTCTCCAGGTTGGTGGCAAGTACTTTTACCCACTGAACCATAATCTCACAAGCCTTGGGCAAGAAAATATCAAAAGCACTTCAGACAGAAAAGAAACAATCAAACAAATCCACAAAACAATCAAAGATCAAGAACAACAACCCTCCATAGTACTGGCAATCGCTTCTTGAATTCCCAGAATGACGGAGGATGGAAATTCAGACAATGGGTCCCTGTGAGTTCCAGGTGAGCCTGGACTACAGAGTGAGCAGACAAGAATAAACAGAAAGGGAAACCCAGCTAAGCTGAACATGCCTTAGATCTCAGCACAAAAGCTCTTACACATGCTCAATATTAAGTCCTGGTTTTTTGGACCATATTCTGTGGGCAGTTTGGGGGGGGGGAAGCAAAGCCAAAAAAACTAGGAGAATGTTGGGAGCCAGGCTTGGTGGAGCATGTTGTCTCAGCACTTGAGAGGCAAAGGTGGGAGGATCTCTGTGAGTTTGAGATCAGTCTGCTGCTATAATGTGAGTGCCAGACCAGGAAGGGATTCCTAGAGAGATCTTGGAGGTGGTCGGTAAGGAGAGAAATTTGTCAGTGAGTTTCTAATTATAAAACACTTAAAGGAAAAATACATGATGTACAGATATATCAAAAACGTTAAGAACAGCAGGATACCCCTCTGTAGTATGGCAAACATAGCTCAGCCTTTCATATCTCTTTAAAAAGAACCTAACTACTGTAGGAGACATGGACTGAAGTTTTGTACTTGGACTCATGTGAATACTGTATGAAAATACCTTCAAGGTCATTTTGTATGACTCTTACTCCTACCTCAGAACCATAGTGGAGGACACAGGAACTGGCAGTCTGAATTTCCCAGGTGATTAGGATTTCAAGAGGCAAGAGTTTGTGGGGAGTTACAAGATGGTTAAGTGGGTCCCTGTGCTTTCCGGATAGCCCTGATGTTTTCAGTTTGATGTCTTGGACCCACATAATGGATTATAAAACTGAACGCTGTAAGTGTCCTCTTGCCTCCTCATGTGCCAGGTGGTCCATATACTCACACACATGCAAATCCACTGACCCACCACATGCCCTCCACAACCAAATAAATGAAGGTCTGTATTTAAAATATAAATTCAAAAACGAGGCTCTGTGGGGGAGCAGGGATGAGGTCAATGGTCACCTCGGAACAGCACTTGCTCCCATCAAGTAGGAGAAAAGGCCAGGCAATCTCCTCACCTTGCTTCTAGACTGAGAAAATAATTCATCCGGAAAATTCTCTCCAGTTCGTCCAGCTGCCACTGGGTGAATCTATGGTGCAATCGACGTCGTGGCACCTGCCTTAGCGCTTCAGCCTGGTCACTCTCTCCTTCAACATGCTCAGGAATCTGCTCCCTCACTTCCTGCTCATTCTTCTCACCTCCCTTGGTGCCACCATCTTCCTTGTTCCTGTCTTCCTCTACAAGGCCTGCAGTGCCAGCAGCGGCGGGACTCTCTCCATTTAATGCTTCTTTTCCTCTACCCCTTGCGGCTGTGGCTCCCAATGCCGACTCGACCTGTCCTCCATCTTCCTCATTTCTTGCCTCTTCAGCCGGCAAAACCTTGGTACCTGGAGGTGGGAAAATAGAGAAAAGTCAACCTTGCCGCCAAAAGTAGGCAGCAAGTCGCAGAGATGACAGCTGCCCATGGCGCCATTCCCGTCATGCCTCACGAGCCACCTCCATGTCTCTCAGGGAGATAGTTATATCACCATTCCACCTACCTACTGACCATTCCAGCTACGTACTGACCATCTCCTGTACCCTCACCCTCATATACTACCCGAATGAACAAGTACTTGATGTTGTAACAGTCCATACCTTGGGTGTTGTCCATTTTAGTCTCACATCCGTTGACTGACCTTGAAGCTCTGTGGTAATCCTGAGGTAGTTCCGGTAATAGAGCAGAGCGGTGACCGTTGACCTGGAAGAGATTTCTTCCAGCCGGTTCCACATTACTATGTATCCAGTTAGACATGGAACGTTCTGGCTTCATGCTCATCACCTGTTGCTATGGTGAGGTAGGTGCCCAGAGGTGCTATAATGAGGACCATTAGGTGCTCACCCTGAGGTGCCCTGGTGAGAGGAGTTTGTTGCTGGGATGAGCAGGGTATGTTTTCAGGGAGGACACAAACCTCGGGGAAGTAGAGATGCAGAAATAACCTTTGAAGCTGCATCTCAGCTGACTTCTCTGACCTTATTGAATTTTCTTCCTACCGAGGGGATGGTGGTCAACTGTAGAAGCCAAGTTGTGGGGAGCAAGAAAATATCTCCCAGTAACTCTGGAGCCCTTGAGGAAAATGTTTGTAGAGCTACCTCTTGGTCTAATGCCCCACATTGATTCCCTGGTAGGTGGCAGAGAAAAGAAGTTACATCAATGTGATTATCTAGGAGGCCTGTTCCTTTGGGCTATCACAGAAAGTGAACTTAGATCCTGTGGTGGTTTGAATGAGAATGACTGCCTATAAACACATATATTTGAATTCTAGGTCTCCAGTTGGTAGAAGTACTTGGGAAGGATTGGGGGCTTAGCCTTGTTAGAGGAGGTGTGGCTTTGTGGGAAGAGGCTTATTCTTAGTGGTGGGCTTTCAGGTTTCAAAGGCCCACACCATTCCAAATTAACACATGTCCCCTCTCTTGAAAGCCTGTTGGTGAAGAAGATACAAGCTCCCAGCTACTCCTCTAGTGCCATTCCTGCCTACCTGCTGCCGTGCTTCCTGCCATCATGATTGTGGATTCACCCTTTGAAACTCTAAGCAGGCCACCAGGTAAAGAGGAGGGTAGCTAACACAGAGCTTGTTGTGCTTCCATGCTCTGCCTTTACAGGAGCTTGGGCAGACTTGCTGGTCCTGCTGGCTCAGAAGAACAATGAGAGGGCTCAACTTCACCAGGGCTTGCGGTGCAGGGATTCGGGTAGGTTAGAAGTACTGTCAAGTTTTGGTAAGTACTGGTAAAAGCTATGAGACTTGTCATACCTGTGCTGAGCTTTGTCACATTTGTCTCGAAGGCACACACACACACACACACACACACACACACACACACACACACCTGGGTCTCTATCCCAGGACTGTCTGTCAAGCAGACCCTGTGTTGGTATGTGCTCAGACTCGTCCCAATGCAGCCACATTTTCCCAACATGTTCTGCTCATTCTTAAAATAGAAGGCCCTGCACCACTATCATGTTTCCACACTGTCCCTAGTGTAGGGTGGAAATATCCTGGAGCCCTGCAGTTTTCCTTGAGTAAGACTTACCTCACAGCTCTGATAACTACCTCACAACGAAGCCTACATGTGTCTCTTTCCTAGTTTTTCTTCCCTCTTTGCTCTAAATCCCATCAATGCTGTGTCAAGCACAGGAGAATTGTTTTTTCTAGACCTAGTGTAGTCAAAACAGTAAAGACATACATTTCAGGGCTAGGGCTGTAGCTCAGTTTGCATTGTCCTTACCCAGCATGCTTAAAGTCACATGATCTCTGAACTGCACTGTAATGCTATCCTGTGAGGAGGTAGATGCCAGAGCCATGCTAGTGTACAGAGTGAGTTTGTGTTCAGAGAGGGACATATGACCGCATCTAAAAATAGAAAATGACACTCTTTCTAAATAAAGACCACCATTTCTTTCTCCGTTTATGATTCTGCCATCTACAGTTATGAAGTGTGCATGAGCCTGCTTTAATTTTTATAATTTACTGACAAGTGTTGTTTTCACTTATTATATTATCTATGTGGAGAATATTCCCTGTATGTTTGTAAACAATATGTATATTGCTGCTTGGGGTTAGAACATCCACGTTATCTATTGTGCTTTATTATGGTGAGTTTTCCTTTCCTTGGGATGCTCTATTTTTATTATACATTATCAAAATAATATATTGCAATCTATATCACTTTACAACTGCCCATCTCTCACTTCATATTGTTATTCTATGTCCCTTCTTTAAAAAATATTTTTGAGACGGTGTTTGGTAGGCATCTCCAGAATGTTAATCTGTTCCTCCTGCTTCCTCCTCCTGGTCTCTGGGATAATGGCAATTGTTACCATCCTCTGTTCTTTTTGAATAATTGTTCTGGTCACATCTAGAAATATCCATCCACGGGGCTTTCGAAGCTCCTTTCACTGCCTTAAATATGCTGGTCTCAGTACTTCCTGGCCCCCATGTTCACGAGGGTGCTCTTCCTTATATTTACGTGTCTTTGCATAAGGCGCTTCTTCTTTGCTGCTGTTGTCAAGCAATCCTTTTCTTTATCAGGAGCAGGAGAGTCTTGGTGTCAATCTCAGTTTAGGGTGCTTTAATGAGGTTAGGCTTTTTCCTTGGCTAATGGTGTAGGATTTGCAGTATTTACACATTTTGCCATTATTTCTCCAAGTCTTCATTTCCCCCCTTCCTCTAGACCTTCTAATTCTTGGGCATTGTACTCAGGGATTCTCACAATTTTTCTTTTTAAATTTATATTTTATTTCCTTGTATTATGGGATGTATGCCATGGCACATACTCACAAACCATAGGACAAACTGTGGGAATCAGTTCTGTCATACTGTGAGGAACCTGGGCACCAAACTCAGGACACCAAGCTTGGATGCAAACATCTTTACCCATGGATGCATCCTGTTAACCCCTACATTTTTCTTTTTTTAAGGTACTTTTGCCCACTCTCCCAAGCCATCCAATCCCACACTTCCCAGTACTTTCAATATTTTCTTCTTCATTCCTCAGACTGAGTACTCTCAACTGACCCATCTTCAAGCCTAACCAGTTCTCTTATTTCCATTTCTCAGACTGAGTACTCTCAACTGACCCATCTTCAAGACTACCCTCTTCTCTTATTTCCATTTCTCAGACTGAGTACTCTCAACTGACCCATCTTCTAGACTACCCTCTTCTCTTATTTCCATTTCTCAGACTGAGTACTCTCAACTGACCCATCTTCAAGACTAACCAGTTCTCTTATTGGCTGCTGCAGTGATTTTTATTCAATATAGTTATTTGTCATTACTTTATAAATAATGCTGTTAGGATATGTACTTTTAATTCATTTATTTATTGCTGAGGGGAAGGGACCAGTGCTTCCTATGTGGATATCATAGGACAACATTCTCTCCTTCCATTATGTGGGTCCTGGGTATGGAAATCGGGTCATTAGAACTGCTGGCAAGATATTTTATGTTCACAGCTACCTCATCAGTCCTTATGTTATTTTTTATTTATAGAATTATTATTTATTTTTATTTCTTGTGAATGTTTATTTGTTATATGGAAAACAGTTTGATATCCTTTGTCAACACTTTTCTCTTGAGTTCCTCTAATTCCTTTGTTATAAATTCCATTAACTTTTTTTTTACAACATTTATAGTGGAAGTGTTAAAAGTTTAGTGTCTCAATCCAAATACATGACTGACTTCTCTCTTTTACTTAAAACAATTTTCACCCTATGCATGTGTAGTCTGTCCATGTGTTTACACATGTATTTTCAAGATGGGAACCCATCAGTTCACAAGTCTGGGCAGAGGTCAACATTGAGCGACAACCTCTAGCACTTTGCATATTATTGTAAGTTTTTTAAAATTTATTTTTGTTACTTTAACAGCAAGTGTGTGCGTGTGCGTGTGCGTGTGCGTGTGTGTGTGTGTGTGTGTGTGTGTGTGTGTGTTTGTACAGATGCCTACAAGGCAGACTGTTGTGTTTCTTGGAGATGAAGTGAGAGTTGGTTGTGAGCCTCCTGGTGCAGGAGGTCGAAAGGAGTCTATCTGAGTCCTCTGGAAGACAAGTACATACTCTCCAGACCCTTGATTTTCATTTATCAATGATGTACATATATGTGTGCCTGATGGTGGTTTGTGCACATATGTCTGGATGGCTGTAAAAGCCAGAAGAGTGTCAGATCACATAGAGCTTGAGTTACATGCCATTTTGACTATCTGTTGTGTGTGTTGGGATTCAAGCTTAGGCCCTCTGCAAGAGCAGCATGTACTCTTACTGCAGAGACATCTCTCTAGCCAGCCCTAGGTTAGCCTCTTCTGGATCCCATTATGTCTCTAAACCTCAACCCACAGTTATAACTCGGCAGGATGACCAGCACCCTCTTTGAAGCCACCTTTCTCTGTCTCAGTACCCAGACTGAAATGTTGGCTACTGTTTTACATCTAGGTTGGGGGGTCACAATCATGTCTTCCTGCTGGCCGGCCGTCACTTTCCCTACTGAACCATTTCCCAGACCCACATTTAAAAGTGAGATGGAGGCCTCATTTAGTGCATGCAGGCTGTTCTTGAACTTGCTGTGTGGCCAACGAGGGCCACTTCATTCAAAAGTCCACTTCTCAAGTGCTGTGATTACAGCTCCTGGCCTTTGTGCTCAGCACTTGTTGTTTCTACCCTCACTTCCCTATGGAAGGACTCCACTGTCTATACCACTGAATGATAGCTTTTCTTCATTTTCATTTAAAACATTTAATTGTATTTTTTAAATGAATGGAAGAGAATGAAATATTTGCAAGGAAAGTGGAGATCCTCTGAACTATCAGAACCAAGAAAAGTCACATCTGCCTTGTCTGATTAAATGACATTGCCTTGGTAATTTAGACATATTCCTTAAAGGTCTCAGAAGACACTTGACACAGATATATTGAGAACTCAGCTCCTTGTTGGAAATACAAGGGCTGAGGGACTAAGTGTGTAATAACAGCATGAGGGTGGAAGCTAAACCTAAGACCTACGGCAGAATTAACTGTTGTCTCATGCCACATATGGCCCCAAACGTTCACAGAAAAAAATAAAGGCAAGGAAAATAATTGGGAGGAATGTACTTCCTACATCATTGCTTGTGTCCTGTGAACCCTGTGGGTTGTCTCAAATGAAGGGTCTGTCAGAGTTCCGGGCTGGAGTGAAATCTTGAGAAGGGGCCAGGGTGGCATGCATCACCTGTGTTTGGAAGAGACTGCTGTTTCTCCTTGGGTCCTGCATCATCTCTCTTGTAAATTTGCATGGAATAAGAGGAGGTGCCAAAAAAAAAGAACAGTTGTGTCAAAGTACTGCTACTACGAATGTTGGAAAGTCCCTGTAATCCATAGGGCTTACTGACTGTGATGCACAGATGTTACCTCCTGGAAACAGATCTTGTTTCAAACAGGCATTTCCCTGATATGAGACATGTATCTTAACAATCTCAGAAGAAGCACAAAACAAATATATGGAGAATTCAGCTCTTTATTGCTAATACAAGTATTGAGGAGATAACTGTGTTGTAACAGGACTTTGGCGGGAAAACATCGTCTGGCTATGGCGCCTTGAGGAAGCGTGGATCCCTGGGGCTTCTCCATAGCCTTCACAGAGAGATGCTGTGGGAAGCAGGAAGAGGACCTCTGAGCATTTACAGCCTCTTATAACTCCTGTATTTTTCTCTCCTCTTCAAAAACCATTCCTACAGTCATTGTGAAAAAAGAATTGGTAGACAGGAGTAAACAACTAGGATTATATTTGAAGTACTTAATAAAAACCAGAAAGAATCTACAGTATTCGTTTCCTATTTGTAGTAATCAACTAGTTTTTCAATTGAATTCAGGTCCTGCTCCACACGTTGAAACCTGGACCTGGCAACATTATTAGGGCTAAGAAACTTAACCTAGACAAACCCTAGGGGAAGACCCTCTTCCTATTACTCTGCCAAGTCAGCATAGCATTAAACTGACAACTAATGTTGTATCATTCTAATTAGTGCAGTCCTCAGCTCTCATCAGAGAAACTTCTACTTTGAGTAGTGATCGACATAGAGATCTTCTACTGATCAAAGCGTAGAAAACAAGAGATTGAAGAAGTCTCATCCCCAAGTAGAACATACACACCACGTGTCCTCCTCCCAAGGCTCAGAGATCATTTGGGAAAAAGGATGGAAAGAGGCTGTGTATGACCACAAGGAAACAGTGATTTCTTGGTACATTAGGGTGTATACACACACTCACTCACACACACACACACACACACACACACACACACACACACACACATGTGTGTATGTATGTATTTGACCAGCACAAATTGGTCTTGATGGATTATTAAAAATTAGGGGACACAAAGTTTCATGGGGAACAGGATAAATATGGTCAAAATATATACAAAGAGATCAAAGAACTAACAAAACCAGCAAGGTGGGTATTTTGACTTGCTATCTTCTCCATTTCCATAAGTCTCTGTATAGCTACATTTTAGTTAGTTATGTGGATTTGACCTGTAATTATTACCTCCCCCCTATTCCGACTGTAAGGATATACTTTACGAATATTTTTATGAATAGTTTCAGGGATGCTCTAGCTATACCAATTTGCATAATTCATATGTCACACTAATAGTGTTACTCCCCAGAACACTAGGCTTGGCCAGGTCATTGTGGCACAAATATTCAATTTAAGCACCAGGGAGGCACAGGCAGAAGGATCTCTGTGATTTTGAGGCCTGCCTAGTCTACAGAGTGAGTTCAGGACAGGGAGGGCTACACAGAGAAACTGTCTCCGAGAAACAAAACACACATACACACATATACACCAAAGTATAAGAGCCTGACAATATATTTATATATGGTTATATACATATATATACACACACATATAGTTTTTATGTGCATATATGTATATAAGTCCTTCACATCTATACAGAATACAACTATTTTACACATAAGGTGTAACACTTTCTAAGTTA
Source organism: Mus musculus (assembly GCF_000001635.26). Taxonomy (NCBI): domain Eukaryota; kingdom Metazoa; phylum Chordata; class Mammalia; order Rodentia; family Muridae; genus Mus; species Mus musculus. The sequence goes on along the minus strand of NC_000086.7, from coordinate 37,574,662 downwards.
TAGTGCATATAATGATTTACCCACAGGATACATGTATGTGATACATAAATATGTACTTAGTGAAAATACGCTTGGTACACTTCTTTGTTCCTTAGGAAGTTTGTGTGTTCAGGAAATGAGCCAATCTTTAGGAGTAGGGCTTTCTTATTCCATTTTCTACCCACAATACCCACGAACCTCAAAAGCCATATTCATTGGTTTAGAGTGATGTTCTAGTGGTTCCTGCTTGTTGGTCTTGTAGAGGAATTGAGTTTAGCTCCTAGGACCATTTGTGCTGCTTATAAATACTTGTTCTTCCGTATATGTGAAATATATGCCCTCTGCTGGTTTCCTGGATCAGCCACACACATATGGCATGAACGTGCGACACGTACACACGCTCCCAAACAAACATTAAAAAAACTAGAGATATGGACACTAAGCAGTAAATCCTACATCATCCACAGTATGTGATGTGTAACATTAAATCTGACACTTTCTTTTCTGTATTCCCACTTAGAAATACCTCACTAACTTATTTATTTTTAAGTATTTTCTCCCCACCCCCTCCCGTTCTCCCTCCTTTTTATATTTATTCATCTCAATTAAATTTCCTTTTGGGGATGATTTACTCCTGGTTCTGTTCCATGTTTCAAGGCTACAGAAAGTCTCTCTGATACTCACATGTATGTAACATTATACACTCTTATTCCTTTCTGTTTGATTTGTCCACCTGTAATCAAAGGAAGTTTATCTCTTCAACTGTGTAAACCTACTCTACTAGCAGACTGAAACAGTAGCCATGCAAAAAATGCAAACAAATAAAAAATATTTATAGTAAAAAAAAAACCCTAGAGATAAATCATGAAAAAGTCATTTTCAAACATGGTTTGATCATGTTATCAAAGGCAACACAATTCTACTGAGAGAACCAGAAGGACCTATAGATGCAGTAGGTTTCAGAATGGCTGTCCTACCAAACAGCTTTTTTGTGGGGACTGACCTGCACTGTGGCTTCACTCACACCCATGGATCTTGCCAGGCGATTTCTACAGGTAAAATAAAAAGACATTCAACATTCAGAATTATGGATATGTGGAATAAAATTGGAGAGGGATATTTTATCATTGTTTTGAATGGTTTGTCTCAAGTCATATTTTCTCTGATATTCACCCTGAAAATTTTGAGGTGCTTAGAGCAAATGATACAGGTAGTATTTGATTGCCAAGTTAGTATTAATAGATATATGCAAACCCAAACATGTCTGTAATAAACAAGTTTTAAAGCACTAATGAAGACAGTAAAACCTTCAAAAGAAATGTTCCTAACAATGGCGACAGTGGTACAGGAGATGCTATCTCAAACAAAACAACTGAAAACAAGACAAAAACTACAAAATAAATGCCAACAGGAAAAACAAAGTGTTCTGTCAGGATAAAAGGAAACTGCAACTAAGAAGATTAATGGAAAGCATCCAAAAATTTTTAATATTCAGTTAAGAATGAGAGACTCCAATCGATGATTACCAGAAAAATCAAATATCACATTTCTTTTTTAAATTTATTATTTTGTGTATGCATGTCCCTATTGCACGTGCGGATGTAAGAGGACAGCATGAGGGAGTGATCTTCTGTGTGTATCCTCAGATTGGCACTCAGGGTCTCATAGTAAATGCCTTTTTCTGCTAAGCCATCTTCCACTATGGGTAAGGAAATATTAGAAGCCACAGCAGACAGGAAATGAGTATTAGAAAACCTCACCACACTGACCGCACATTCCTGGATTCAAAACATGATTGAAATATGAGGCCCAAGCTCCCTGCAAGTTCCAGGGAAGCCTTCTTACACAGTGAGATCTTGGATCAAATATCAGAAGAGGGACTCTGAACACACCTCCTCCACCCCTGCGGGGAACAACCAAACAACCAACCAAACAGAAAAAATGTGGTGGAGTATGCTGCCAATCACAACACAAATGGCCTAATGGAAAAGGGCCTGGCATGGGGCTCATTACATAATTGAGATAACTTTGAACTTGGGATCTACCGGCCAAGAACGGGGCTTACAGACATGTACTGCCTCGTTCTCATTCAGCCTGCTGCTGCTGGTGGTTGTTTGTTTGGTTTTTTTTTTTTGCTTTGTTGACTTTATTTGTTTATTTTAATAGCTTAAAGATAGCCTTGCATTCTGCAGCTGAAGCTGGCCTGGCACTCACTAATGTTGCTGGATGATAAAGGTGCTAACTTGCATGCCTGAGTTCAAAACCCAGGGCTCACAGGATGCAAACAAGAAACAACTCCCACAAGCTGTCTTCTAGCCTCCAGATATGCAGTCTTGTTAACATGCACACACAAGCACAGCACAACATGCCTGTGCATGCAAATACACACACAAACACACACACACACACACACACACACAGAGAGAGAGAGAGAGAGAGAGAGAGAGAGAGACTTAAAAAAAAAGTACATCCAAAAATAAAATAAAAAGTTGAATATAAAAGGTGGGCAAAAGGGGGACCAGGAAGGAGGAGAAACTCTCTGTGCATAACTTCATTCCCCCATCCAACTGATGCAAGCTAGGCAATGTACTCACGCCTCCTTAGTGCTGATGTAGTGATTGCACTGGAAGATGCTCTCCAGCTCTTGTAGTTGCAGCACATTGAAGCTGTGTCGCCAAAGGTGCCGGAATTTGGGCACCAACACTCTCACAGGATTAACAGTGGACCACGGCCCGGACACACGCTTTACATTTTCCAAATCTCCCATGGAATCAGGGACTGGCTCCTCTGGCTGCTTCTCCTTCTCCTGGTCACAGGCAGTGGCACCAAGGTCCTCTTGGTTGCTGTCATCCATGAGGTCGGCTACTTGCGCAGCAGGCCCACCTGCACTTATTTCTCCTGCTCTGTATCCTTCCGCTGCTGAGGCTCCTGACCCAGGCAGGCCCCGTCCACTCTCTCCCTCGTTTCTTCCGTCTCCAGCCAGCAAGACCATCAGAGTCTTTACACCTTAAGTGGGGAAATGAAAAACCAGGCCTCAGGGCCTAGGCTGGTGCGGAGGTGTCATGGAGTCAGGCCAAAGCCTGTGGCGCACAGCTCCAGTTCAGTCCTATAAGGGACGCTCCTCCCCTTGTGGATATCATCAACCCACCCTTCTCATCACTCACTGACCATTCGCATTTTCCTCATCCTCCTCAGGTCCCACATCAAGCAGGTAATTGATGCTTTGACGCTCCATGTCTGTAAAGCCGTGGAAGTCCTTATTCACTGTTACACCCCCCAACAATTCCGGAAGTAGAGCTTCTAAGCCACCAATGGTCTGCCGCCACACCTCCGGTCCCCATCTTCAATATTAGCATATATCCAATTATGGTAGTGTGTCCTGCCTTCTGGTTGTCCTCCTGTTGCTGCGACTGAAGTCCACGCTGCAAAACTCAGGACAGTGGAAATGTTAACAGAGCAGGAATTATTAGAAGGAAATGATGGTTCCTCTTTGCAAGTCAGGTATATTAGGGGCTTCCACTTTGCATCTTCGCTGAGTCCTCCTGCCTTGTTTAATTAACTTCCTAAGGAAGAGATGGCAGTTCACTGAGGAAACCCATTTGCGGGGAGTAAGAAAAGATACCTCTGTACCTCCGGAGGCCTTGCGGAAATGTGTGGACAATACCGCTTGGTCTATTTCTCCACATTGCATCCCTGATCCATGGCTGAGACCGGATATAAGCTAATGATTCTATGTGGGAGGTTCTTCCTTAGGGCTTTCACAGAAAGTGAAGTTCACGTAGTGTATCCTGCTTCCAGGACGGCCTTTACGGGAGCTTGGGCAGAATTGCAGGCCCTGCTGGCTCAGCAGTGAGAGCAGAGGACTCACCTTCGCCAGGGTTTCTGGGGAGGAGTTAGAATTACTCTCAGGCTTAGATAAGTGCTTGTAAAAGCCATTAGAATTGTCCTACCTGTGCTGAACTTCCTCACATTTGTCTTGGACACACACACACACACACACACACACACACACGTCCTGGAACAGTCATTCAAACAGATCCTACATTGGAATGTAGTCAGACTCATCCTAAGGCAGCCACATTTTCCCATGGTTTGTTCAATAATGTGTGTGGGGATGTGTGTGTGTGAATATATGTATATATATATATTTCAAATGTTGCCTCCGTTCCTGATCCTACACACAGAGTTCTTCACCTCATCCTCCCAAATAGAAGGCCCTGCACCACTATCATTTTTCCACACTGTCCCTTGTTTGGAGTGCACTCCTGGTGCTGCAGTTCTCCTTGGACAAGACTCACCTCACAGCTCTGATAACTACCTCACAACAAAGCCTACATGTTTCTCTTTCCTAGATTTTCTTCCCTCTTTGCTCTAAATCCTGGCATTGCTCGTGTCAGTGTCAAGTACTGGAGAATTTACTCTCCAGTCTGGAAAAATAGTGACGACATATGTTTATTGCTGGAGATGTAGCTCAGTTTGCAGAGTCTTACCTAACATGTATAAAGCCACCCATGGTTTACCTGGAGCACTGAAGGAGCAAGCATGGAGGCTCAATGCCGCAGTGCCTGTAATGTGAGCACTGGCAGAGAGAGGTAGGCTGCTCAGCTTTTCCAAACCATGTTTAGTTAGTGAGTGTGTTCAGAAGTTTTTCTTTAATAAGGTTATGTCTCAATAAGGTAATTTCCTGAGACATGAGTTTATGTGTCAAAAAAATATAGTGCATTCGTTTCGGCTTAACAATTCTCATTCATCTACTATCCTGTCATGCAGTGAGCAGCCGAATTGATTTACATTTTGTCTAATTTTACTGTCTGAGCATTGCATCCTTGCTTATAATGCAGCAGCTCAAATCCACCCTCACATTCTCTTTGCTCCAATTACCCCTGCCCTGTTCCTCTCTACTTCTCCCTTCCTATTTTATGTTTTTAACATCTACTTAGTCTCTTTTTTTGCTGCCTGTGTGTATACTGATGTAAGACCATTACTGGAGCATGCATAACATCTTCATGATGTTACCATGGCAGCAAAGTGACTCTCCTTCCCCCAGCTGAAGTCAATGGTCACCCTTACCATTTGCATGGAAATTCCCAAGGCTTTCTCCTATTCGCCGTAGCGTTTTGGCTAGCCTTTTTCTGTGCAGGTCTTTTATAAGTAGTCACAGGGCATGAATTCATATCCACAGGGCACTTGTGAGTACTCCCTGTCTAATTCAAGCTGAAATGTTTAACTGGGTGCATGTTTTCCTGCCATTTAGTTTTTAAGGTTCTTTGTATATTCTAGACACCAACACTTTGACAGAATTATAGTTGGTAAAGGTTTTTCCACCATTCTGTATGCATTCACTTTATCACAAGGTTGTTTTCCTTCTCTTTGCTAAAGCTTTTCATTTCTTTCAAAATGCCCAATACTGAATATCTGCTATTTTTCCCCCAGAAGACATCTGGCACGATGGATAGGTGTGAGTGAAGCCAGAGTTAAGGTAAGGAGAAGAAGACATTTGGACAGGACAGCCATTCTAGAACTTGATTCTTATCTTGGATACTTTTAACCAAGGCGCAAAGTGGTGGTTGTGGTCCTGGTGCTGCTGGTGGTGGTGTTTTAAGTGCTATGTTTCAAAATGACATTTTTAAAATCTTTTTTATAATTTTCATTCACGTGTATAGATTTGCCTGTGTGTGCATGTAGCATGTGTGCAGGTGTTCTCAGAGAGAGAAGAGGATATCAAATTCCCTGGATTTAGCAGTGGTTATGCATGGGATAGGAACCAAATTTGGTTCTTCCCCTACAAGAGCATCAAGTGCTCTTAACTCTTCTCTACAGCCTATAATGACTTTTGAGCCTTATGTTCTTTCTGAGTATAAAATTGAATAAGAAACCCCAACCAACTTGAAATGGCTCATTTTAACACAGAGCACAGCTTCTCAAAGGAACACAGAACACATACACACAGATCAGATATACATGTATCTTGCATATAAACTACAAATATATGTTGTACCATATACTCTCTATGCATTAATACTTGTATTAATAAAATTGATATTCAAACTCACATATATACATATATATGAAATTCTTTGGAACATTGATATCTTCAGGATATCAATGATGAGACATCCCACTGTGGTTATGAAATATGAATTATTTAAATAAGAATATTACTGGAGATAACCCTGATCCTAAACAATTGAAATAGTGAAAACTAAGCATAAATTCTAACCTTATAGGAGCAAATTAAGTGCACCACAAATGGTTAGTTCTCAGGCAGAGCCAGGCACTCAGAAAGCTGATGTAAACTTGGTTAAACAGAGACCGTGGGCATGGGGAAATCATAGAGTCCAGTCCTCCTGCTGTTTGGAGGTGCCTAGTGAAGCCAAGCAGATACGGACACCCGTCATGATAACTCTCAGGACCATGCTGCTGCATCTGCCCAAAAATGCTGATAAGTATCTGCAGAGGGCTCTACAGTAGAGACAGACACCTGGTGTGCAATGTTTGGTCCAATGTCCGGGAACTATTTTGCACTTCAAAGGCCACACAAGTCGGGCTCCCACATTCTAGGCAAGCCCTGCACTCTGTACCAGGTCTTCAGCACCTCACAGAATTACAGAGTGAGACACCAGGGTCTTCTGAGCAAGATAATATTAATATAAATTCTATTGACGTAAAGTATAGAGGGCAACTAATATTACATGATGTGGTTTCTGATGTATAATTCTCATTATGATACCAAAACATTTTTTTTTCTGGATTGTTGTAGAATTGGCTTAAGGGAAGACAAGAACCATATCGGAGGCAGCAGAAGCTATAAATGCTCCGACGTGCCTCTGAAGACTATGCAGGAGAACTAGAGAACCATCCGTGTGCCGGAGCTGGATAGTGACAAGTTGTTGCTGCCACCTACGGTTTTATGTCCGCAGCATCTGTATTTCTAATAAAGAAGTGAAGTCTCTGTACTTTTGCTGCATTTGTTTTTACAAATTAGTATGAAACTTGTAAAGTTACCAAAGAGCTGTCCTTGAAACAGGATGACAAGGTATCTTTCCATAAAATGACATCACTAAGTCAACGTCATTATGTCCCATGTACATGATAACGCATGTTTCCTAAGTACCTTGCTTGGTTTTGCTCTGACTCACACATTCCTTTCTGTCCACTATCATGCTGCCCTCACTCCTGCCCTCTCTACTTGTGAGACCACAAATGTGGAAGGAAGGGAAGACAAGTCCTTAGTGAGGAAAAAAAATTTTTCCAAACAGGGTTAAACCTTGGAATCAGGCTCTAACCTTGGGCTTTGACAGAAACTTCCCAAGAGGGCAGTCAAAAATTCAAGGGAAGCAGGCAGCAAGTCTTCCCAATTCTCCCTGCAGCTCTCCCACTGTATGAAGCAGCTAGGACACTAGAAGTGACTTCCAGTGTGGGTGCTTCACAGCCACTAGAAGCCACATCCCATTCAGGCTGCAAGAGCACTTCCTTCTCTTTTGTGTCCTATCCCTGCAGCCCGAGAAACACACCATCCCTCCTCTCCAGAGCAGAAGGTGGGTGACACTCTTTGAGGTATTTTCAAACTGTATAATTCTCATGGCTTCAGAAACTGGGCAAACATCAGTGTTTCTCCAAAAAACTAAAAAAAAAAAAAAAGTTCCTGAAAACTGAACGTGACTTTAAAAATAAATAAATAAATAAATAAATAAATAAATAAATAGCCACCCAGTGGCTTATTGTTTTCATCATTCTGGCTCTATGGAACAGTCATACGCTGATCGATGTCAAAATGACAAAAACAAAAACAAACAATATGAAGACAAATGCCAGTGTGGGTGAGGGGAAAGATGAGCACTTACAAACTAGTGTGGTCACTAATGAAATCAGTGTTGCTTTACAAAAAAAAAAAAAAAAAAGCTAGAAATAGATCTACCACATGATCCAGCTATACCACTGTTTGCCATATACTCAAGGGGCATATATCTGACAGCAAAGATTCTTGCTCATCCATGTTCACTGTTGTATTACAATAGCCAAGGGATGGAGATAGCCTAGCTGTCCATGGGTTTATAAATGGGTAATGAATGTAGGAACATCGGAATATTACTCAGCCCTAAAGAAAAGTGAAAGTCTGAGATTCATAAGCAAATGAATAGAGTTGGAAACAAGTACTCTGAGTGAGAAAATCCAGATGCAGAAAGGTAGATGTTACACGCTTTCTCATTTACAAATGTTACCTTTGAATCTTGAAATATGTATGTTCCATTTGGCAACCCATAGATGTCAGGAAACTAGTAAGAGTCTGTAGTTGAGGAAGAGAAGTTATTATGAAATTTGAAATGAAATGCACCACTGTAAATGGTTAGAGGAGAGTGGGAAGGGGTAATTAACACAGAAGAAATTTCTATAAAGTCATTAAAAAAACCCACTACATATATATATATATATATATATATATATATATTAGGAAACTTCTAGGTATGTATGATTGTGTGTGTGTACATATATATATACATACATACATACATACATACATACATACATACATACATAAAAAGATGTTCAGGGAAAAAATGATGTTAAATGAAGTCAATGAAAATACCCTTTGATGCTCACAGGTACCACGGATGATCTTATGTTCCTTCTACCAGACATGAGAGAAATGATTCCTTTTGGCATCTGGAAACCAGTTTCACAAGTTCCTGAGGAATGCAAACTTTTATTTAACCACCAGAAACCCTCCTTTTGTCCAGGTTGACCTCATTTCTGGATATTTAGAATGTCTTTTAAAGCATGGGTAGTTGATTTTCTTTGTAAATGATAATGCCTAGTGAAATATAATTGTGGACTTCATTGAAATGCTTTGCGTCTAAGGCTGCAATCTGCTAGCATTTCTGTAATCTTTCAAAAGCTGGGTGGAAGCTTTCTCTATCTGCACACACACACGAAAAGATACCTGGAGGTCCAACTTCTCTTAATGGAGATCTTCCCTCTCTTTGGCGTTTCTTTCACCAAAGGGTCAGATAACAGACCAGCAGTTATGGCTGAAATGGAACAGCTGCTCCAGGAAGATGGAATGTACGAACTGAACACTGAAATGACAGCTAAGAAAACTGTTTCAAAAGACTCACACTGGAATTAACTGTTAGTGTTCATTCCCCTCACTAAGAGTAATATGTACCCCTGCCAAACAGAAACGGTTCTGCCTTTATTAAATCCTTTATGGGTACCCTCCTCCCATTGTTTGATCCATATTTAGGCATATGGAGAGCCCTAAGGTATCATTTTAAAACAACAAATACAGGCCCTTGACTCAGCCTTGATTACTATACATCATAGTGACTGAGAACAGCCGCCTGTGAGCGTCACAAGAGATGCCCTCTCCTTTAAAGCAGGAGCTGCAGTATGGTAGAAAATAGAATGCATGGCCCCTGAAACCCCTCTGGAAAGGTGTGCTCACTGTCGTTTTATTCACCCTTGCTGCACTAAAGGTACAGACGTGATCTTTTGAGTCCATCCTAGCAGAGTGAAACTCATTTCCTGGTGGCTGGGAATGCGTTCCTGACACATCAATACCATGCAAGCTGACCCTCTGGACAGACCAGGCTGTGGCATCTGATGACTCAGCAAGACCAGAGGACCTGACAAAAGCAGATACCTACAGCTCTGTTCTGGTGGTCACACCCGAAGCTGGCCAGCCCATGTGTGGAGGCACATTAAGGTACTGATGAGTGTTAATTATGTGTCCTGGTTTTGTCCCATTGTAACGCTCTGCAACCCTTTGTCTTTATCTATTGCTCTTAACTTTTGCTATACATTGAGTTGAAACAGCTCCAGATAACTGGATTTGTAGTGAAGAGGGTTTCTGTTAGAGCAGTTTCCTCTCTTTGATATAGGATGTATAGTCTCTGTCCACTGGCCCTAATCTGGTCCCTTTTTGTGTTTCAAGGACCTCCTCTAGTGGTGACCACTGTATTCATATAACTTGATCAGGTCAAGGGGCTATGTGGATCCTACTTTATTGTATCCATTTATCAAAATCTATCTATGCTCCATGGGCTGGTGAGATGCCTCAGCAGTTAAGAATGCTGGCTACTCTTCCAGACAATCCAGGCTTGACTTCTATCACCCAAATTATGGCTCACAAACATCTGTCCAATCCCAAGGGATCTGGTGCCCTCTTCTGGCTTCCACCAATACCAGGAAATGCATGTTGTAAACAAATATACATGCATGCAAACACATACGTTCCTCAGTTACTGTTCTGTTGCTGTGAAGAGACACCATGACCAAGGCAGCTGTAATAAAAGAGAGTATTTAATTTGGAGCTAGCTTACAGTTTCGGGGGTTAGTCCATTATCATGATGGGAAGCATACAAACACAGCACTGGAGCAATGACTGAGAACTTTATATCCTGATCTAGAAGGCCCTGCACCACTATCATTTTTCCACACTGTCCCTTGTTTGGAGTGCACTCCTGGTGCTGCAGTTCTTTTTGGACAAGACTCACCTCACAGCTCTGATAACTACCTCACAACAAAGCCTACATGTTTCTCTTTCCTAGATTTTCTTGCCTCTTTGCTCTAAATCCTGGCATTGCTCGTGTCAGTGTCAAGCACTGGAGAATTTACTGTCCAGTCTGGAAAAATAGTGACGGCATATGTTTATTGCTGGAGATGTAGCTCAGTTTGCAGAGTCTTTACCTAACATGTATAAAGCCACCCATGGTTTACCTGGAGCACTGAAGGAGCAAGCATGGAGGCTCAATGCCGCAGTGCCTGTAATGAGAGCACTGGCAGAGAGAGGCAGGCTGCTCAGCTTTTCCAAACCATCTTTAGATAGTGAGTATGTTCAGAAGTTTTTCTTTAACAAGGTTATGTCTCAATAAGGTAATTTCCTGAGACGTGAGTTTATGTGTCAAAAAAAAAAAATTGGGCATTCGTTTCGTCTTAACAATTCTCATTCATCTACTATCCTGTCATTCAGTGAGCGGCCGAATTGATTTACATTTTGTCTAATTTTACTGTCTGAGCATTGCATCCTTGCTTATGATGCAGCAGCTCAAATCCACCCTCACATTCTCTTTCCTAAAATTACCCCTGCCCTTTTCCTCTCTACTTCTCCCTTCCTATTTTATGTTTTTAACACCTACTTGGTCTCCTTTTTCCTGCCTGTGTGTATACTGATGTAAGACCATTACTGCAGCATGCATAACATCCTCATGATGTTAACATGGCAGCAAACTGACTCTCCTTCCCCCAGCTGAAGTCAATGGTCACTATTACCATTTGAATGGACATTCCCAAGGCTTTCTCCTATTGGCAGTAGCATTTTGGCTAGCCTTTTTCTGTGCAGGTCTTTTATAAGTAGTCACAGGGAATGAATTCATATACACAGGGCCCTGGTGAGTACTCCCTGTTTAATTCAAGCTGAAATGTTTAACTGGGTTCATGTTTTCCTGCCATTTGGTTTTTAAAGTTCTTTGTATATTCTACACACCAACACTTTGACATAATTGAACTTGGTAAAGGTTTTTCCACCATTCTGTATGCAGTCTCTTTGTCACAAGGATGTTCTCCTTCTCTTTGCTCGAGCTTTTCTTTTTCTGAGTTCTCATTGGTCAACTGATAAGTTTACTGCCCACATCACCAGGACCCAGTTGAGGAAGTCCTTTCCTCTGCTAGGATAGCGAGCCATATTGCCCACTTTCTCCTGTATTGGGTTCAGGGTATCAGGTCTTGTGATGAGGTCCTTGATATATTTGGACTCGAGGCATGTGCAGGATGTAAGGTGAGGAAGGGAGGAGTCTGAGCAGAGTGGTGAGGGTGGGGGGCAGGGGCATGTGTGTGATGGAGCAGCTTCTGAGTCCTTCCTGCTCTGCCCAGGTGGGCACATCCACTGCAGGGCAAATTCAATCACTGGAGCGCTACGACATATGGTAGAAAGACATCCAGCTACTATTCAGTGTGCCGGGTACCACTGGTGTCCCTAAGAAATGACAGTTGCATGTTTGCTTCCCAGAGCCAGAGGGTGGACAGGGTAGTACGGGTTATTAGGTGTTTCTGGGAATTTTATGTGGTGTTTAGTTTTCATCAGGCACTGTTTAAGAAATTACAAGTGTGGGAACCAATTTTAAGAATAATTGTGTTTCTGAAATCTTGAGGCCTGTATAATGTAGACCTGTCCCTTTAAAAGTGCCAGCTCATCCGGTGAGAAAATTATGTTAGGAGGACAAAAACAATGTATGGGTCAATGGACACTCACTGTGACATGTGCCAACCTTCGGTGATATTAAAAAGCTACTGATGGTCCCGCAGTAACATCAACTCACAGAAGGAGACCTTGTTACCCTCTTTAAATGGCATTTCCTTGATTAGGGCCACACCTACCATACTAATCAAAAAGACACATGAGTCAAAGAAACTGAGAATCTATTTATTTCACATACAAATGCTTAGGGAATAGAGATGCAATAACATGCTGGTGGAAGGCAGCAGGGGTCTGCACGTGGCTCCTGGTCAAGGGTGGTACACCAGGCCTCCTGTGCCATCTTCAGAGAAAGGTAGAGTGGGACCCCACAGGGGCATCATCATTCATTCCTAACTGACTTTGTCCTCTTCTGAAGTGCTCTCTCCTCTTCTTAAACCATCTCTACCATGAGAGGGAACAGAGATTTGTTCTGTATTATTTTCATGATTATAAATCAGAAACCACATCATGTAATAGTAGTTGCCCTCTATACTTTACATCAATAGAATTTATATTAATATTATCTTGCTCAGAAGACCCTGGTATCTCACTGCTGTAATTCTATGAGGACCTGAAGACCTGGTACACAGTGCAGGGCTTGCCTAGAATGTGGGAGACCCACTGGTGTGGCCCTTGCAGTGCAAAATAGTTCCCGGACAGTGGGCCAAACATTGCACACTAGGTTTCTGTCTCTACTATAGAGTCCTCTGTAGATACTTATCAGCACTTTCGGGCAGATGCAGCATCATGGTCCTGAGAGTTATCATGACGGGTGTCTGTATCTGTTTGGCTTCACTAGGCACCTCCAAACACCAGGAGGACTGGACTCTATGCTTCCCCCATGTCCACAGTCTCTGTTTAACCAAGTTTACATCAGCTTTCTGAGTGCCTGGCTCTGCCTGAGAACTAACCTTTTGCGGTGAACTCAAATTGCTCCTATAAGGTTAGAATTTATGCTTAGTTTTCACTATTTCAATTCTTTAGAATCAGGGTTATCTCCAGTAATATGATTCTTGTTTAAATAATTTATATTTCATAACCCCAGTGGGATGTCTCATCATTGATATCCTGAAGATATCAATGTTCAAAATAATTTTATATATATATATATATATATATATATATATATATACATATATATATGTATATATTTGAGCTTGAATATCAATTTTATTAATACAAGTATTAATGCATAGAGAGTATGTGGTACAACATATATTTGTAGTTTATATGAAAGATATATACATATCTGATCTGTGTGTATGTGTTCTGGGTTCCTTTGAGAACCTGTGCTCTGTGTTAAAATGAGCTATTTCAAGTTGGTTGGGGTTTCTTATTCAATTTTATACTCAGAAAGAGCATAAGGCTCAAAAGTCATTATAAGGAGGCTGTAGAGAAGAGTTAAGAGCACTTGATGCTCTTGTAGGGGAAGAACCAAGTTTGGTTCCTAGCCCATGCATAACCACTCCTAAATCCAGGGAAACTGATATCCTCTTCTCTCTCTGAGAACACCTGCACACATGCTACATGCACACACGGGCAAATCTATACACGTGAATGAAAATTTAAAAAAGATTTTTAAAATGTCATTTTGAAATGTAACACTTCAAACACCACCACTACCACCACCACATTGTGCATAGGATAAAAGTATCCAAGATAAGAATCAAGTTCTAGAATGGCTCTCCTGTCAAATTGTCTTCTTCTCCTTACCTTAACTCTGGTTTCACTCACACCTATCCATCTTGCCAGATGTCTTCTGGGGGAAAAATGGCAGATATTCAGTATTGGGCATTTTGAAAGAAATGAAATGTTTTATAAATACTTCTCTAAGTATTTATCCACCCTCCACTATCTGACACATTCACCTTGAAGATTTTTGAAACTTAATTAAATTCCACTGGGATTTTGGTCCCAGCTGTTAGGAAGCAGAGGCACGTGGATCTCTGTGACTTCCAGGTCAGCCTGTTCTACAGAGTGAGTTCCAGGACAGCCAGGATTGTGCATTGTGCTTTTGTAAAATAATGTTTTCAGATAATGTTTCACTTTGACACTGTGAGAATATCACTCTCCCACAGACTCACATGTTTGAACGCTTATTGTATTGAATAAAATCCCCAGTTGGTAGAACTGTTTCGAAGGAAATGGAACTTGAGATCTTGTTGGAGGAGAGGTGGGCTTTGAACTTTCAAAACTCATGAGATTCTATCATTGCCTGTGGTTGTATCTCAAGATCTTAGCTAGTGCCTGTACCTGCCTGCCTGCTGCCATGCTCCCCGCCGTGATATTCAGGAACTCTCCCAAAACTCAGTTTTAATAAGGTGCCTTGGTCATGGCGTCTTATAACAGCAAGAGGAAAGGAACTAAGACAGTAGCCCAAACTGACAAGGAAAGCCACCCCTGTGCAGGCTTGGCATTCATAGCACCAGGGTTACTGAAAGATGCCATCCTGCCGAGTATTGAATCTTGGTTACAGACCATTTTTTTAAGGAAAGGGAAACAAAATGTATGGAAAAAACAAAAACCCCATTAACTAAGGGAAAGGTGTCACCAGGTTCTGTGGTTTTTATGTTTAATGAAAGCACTTGGAAGTCAAACGCAGGCAGAGAATTTTATGAATTCCTTTTCTTTCCTTTCTTTTCCTTTCATTTCTTTTCTTTTCTTTTTTCTTATTTTGGTTTTTTTTTTTTTTTTTGAGACAGAGTTTCTCTGTGCAGACCTGGCTGTCCTGGAACTCACTTTGTAGACCAGGCTGGCCTTGAACTCAGAAATTCCCCTGCTTCTGCCTCCCGAGTGCTGGTATTGAAGGCTTGCACCACCACTTAAGCTAGATAAGTTCCATGCCAGCCAGTGAGATACACACACACACACACACACACACACACACACATATATATATATACACACAAGTATATTTAGGGAGACCCTGAAGAGATAATGCACTCATAAGTAAAACAAACAAACAAAGGAACTTAAAAGTCAAACACACGACATACAGATTTACGAAGTTGCTATAATTCCAAACAATCCACCTTTCACACTTTCAGTAGGGCCCTGCTTATAGAGAATACATAGCCTGAAGTTTTCCTCTGATACATTTAAATACTATCTGAAAATACCTTCATCCTCTTTGTCTTAGACAGATTTACAATTGATGCGATGAAACTCCCTGACCTAAAGGAAGTTGGAGAGGACAGAGTTTATTTTGCTCAGTTCCGTATTTCGCTAACACTAAGAATAGGAACAGAAGTAGGATAGGAGCCTGGAGGCAGGAGCTGATGCAGAGGCCATGGAGGGATGCTGCTTGCTCCCCATGACTTGCTCAGTCTCCTTTCTTATAGAATCCAGGACCATCAGCCCAGGGGTGGCCTCACCCACAAGAGGCTGGGCCCTCTCACTTTAACCAACAATCATGAAAGTACCCTAAAGACTTCTATCACCTGGTCTTAAAAAACATATATGTTCCTTATTTTATTGGCATTGATGTTTGGCCTGCAGGCATGCGTATGTGAGGGTGCCAGATCCTCTGGAACTGCAGTTACAGACCATTGCGACCTGCCACCTGGGTGCTGGGGTTTAAGTCTGACTCCTCTGGAAGAGCAGCTATTGCTCCTAACTGTTGAGGCCTCATCACTTATACTGTGACGCTCATCACAGAGCCTGCTCTTATGGAAACTTGTTCTCAACTGAGAATCCCTCCTCTCTGAGAACTCTAGCTTGTCTTATGTGGATATCAAAGTATCCAGAACAAACATTTGCACAAGTCTCCCACCTACCCCAGCACACTACCCTACCACACTACTACAGGATGCAGGATTCTGGCAGCCTTGATTTTGGAAGTGGCTTTAATTTAGGGTAACAGGCCAGCTGAGGAAATAGCCCAGAAGATTAAGGTGAAGAAGGTAAAGATAGAGACAAAGGTGAAGGTGAAGGAAGTGACTGACGGCCTACATTTGACACAGAGACTCACTAGGTGCAAGGAGAGAACAGCCTAACCCAAGCTGTACTCTACACCCACATGAACACACGCGCACTGTCATAGACAAATCAACAAATACAGAGAGAATGTGCAGTTTTAAGGGGGTAGCAGTTGAAGGACCCGACAGCCACTATGGACTGCTCTGTGCTCCCAGGAAACAAGAATCTGCTTACCTTTCCTCTGCACGGATGAAGTGATTCTGCTGGAAAATGCGCTCCAGCTCCTGCAGCTGCCACCATTGGAAATTGTAGTGTAAGCTACGCTGCTGTACCCACACTGACTTAGGCCGCACACCAGATACCAGCACTGGAATAGGCTGCACTTTGTCTATGACCACAGCATCCCTGAGAACTGGCTCCTCTGGCAGCTTCTCCTCCTCCTGGGCACTGCCACTGGTGTCCTGGTCCTCTTGGTTGCTGTTATCCATGAGGTCTGCATCACCAGCAGCAGGCCCACCTTCTCCACTTAATTCTTCTGCTTTGTCCCATTCCACTGCTGCGGCTCCGGACTGGCCCAGTACACTCTCTCCCTCATTTCTTCCCTCTCCATCCAGTGGTAAGACTGCCTGTGTCTTCCCACCTGTATGTGGGGAAACAAAACAAAACAAGACAAACAAACAAACAAACAGGCATCAGGGCCTAGGCTGGTGCTGAGGTGTAGTTAAGTCTCAGGAAAGGCTCCAGAGCACTGCAACTCTCAAGTCACCTCTGTGGGACACATTCCTCCTCTCATGGATGTGGACAATCCACCATTCCCAGAAGGCACTCACCATTCAAATTTTCCTTGTCCTTGCCAAGTCCCTCATGAAGTAGGTAGTTGGTGTTTTGATGCTCCATGTCCTGAGTGCTTCCCTGCAGCTTTCCCCAGCAGATTCTGAGTCGGAGTTCCTGAGGTTGTGAAAACCGAAAGCCGAAAGCCGACAGCCGAAAGCCGAAAGCCGAAAGCCGAAAGCCGAAAGCCGAAAGCCGAAAGCCGAAAGCCGAAAGCCGAAAGCCGAAAGCCGAAAGCCGAAAGCCGAAAGCTGAGAGCCGAAAACCTAGCTTTGCAACCAGGAAGAGATTCTCTCATAGCCCTTGGGGGCGGTAGTGCAGGTTACCAAGTGTCCAATCATAGGTGAGCTATCCTGACCTCCATTTGATCTCCTGCAGCTATGGGTTGAGCCTCAGGTGCAAAACAAAACAGGTTTGTGCTGCAAGGAGCAGGATATCATTGCAGGGACCGCATGGTACTCAAGCTGGTATGGATGCACACGTGGCGACCCACCTCGCAGTTGGATAAATTACTGTCTACGTTCAACTTTGCCAAACGACTCGTACTGAAGAAGAAAAGCTCTGGAGATGATACTCAAGTGTTTTTAGAATATCTCTTGTTTAGTTGGGGGGTGTCTTTTCACGACATTCATCCCAGCGTTCAGGGGAAAGAATGAAGTGGATTCTGAGTTTCAGGCCAGGCTTGTTTACATGGTGATTTTCAGAAAACCAGAACCACAGTGAGACCACCTCCTCTCAAAACACAGAGTGTCTTTCCTCTAGGCCTAGTAGTTTATACTAGCGGCCTGTTACTTGATAGAGAAGAGAAATTAAACAGAGAAGGTGATCCACCAGGTCTCTTCCTTTGAGTGTTCACAGAAAGCTCAGTTAGAGTCTGCCATGTGTCCATGGTGTGCCTTTTCAGGAGCTTGGGTGAGGATGGGGGGTTATTAGTCCTGGACAGACTGGTTAAAACTGTGAAGGACTGAGTAAATCGCCATACCTTGCTAAGGTTCCCTGCATTTCTCTTGAATGGGCCTTCCTAATGTGTTCGCTGGAAGGTCAAAGGGTCGAGAGCAGGCGCCAGTCTCTATCCAGATACTGTCAGATAAGCAGCCCCTCTGCAGGCATGTGGTCAAACTGGTCTTTAGGAGCAAACATTTTACAACAGGCTCTGGCCACTCAGAGACTAGGAATAGCCCCTAGGAACTAGGCCATCTCCAGGTGGTTGTTTTTCTAGGGTGGGAATATTCTGGGGTCTTGATGCCAGAGGAGGGGTTCTTCTCCACCCAAAAGACATACCTCAATATTCTGGACAAAACTTACACATACATGTTTCTGGCCCTGTTTGTTCTTTGTTGTGTAGCCTGAAACTACTGTGGTTTCAGGGTGCACAGAACCTGGATATTTTTTTTTTATGTATAGTTCTGGTCAAGATTATAGAGTTATCAATTTTTGTGTTGAAAAATACAGCTTACTACATAGAATCCTTGCCTAACAGACATAATGTTCTCCTTGGCAAATCCGTAACAGTCATTTCTTTTTTTCTTTTTTTCTCTTTTCTTTTTTTTCCTTTTGCATTTTGATTGTTTGTTTCTTTGTTTTTGATTTTTATTTAAAGACTAGGTTTCTCTCTGTAGCCCCTGGAAATCCTGGAACCACTCTGTATGTAATTTCAGTATCTTGAAGGTTCTCCACACTGACTTTCAGAGTGATGACATCAGCTTGTGGCCACACCTCCAGTGAACAAAGGTTCCCTTTTCCCACATAATTGGCAGCATTTGTGCTTCACAGGTTTCCTGAGTTTAACCACTGTGGATTGGGGGAAGATGAATTTAAAAGTAGTTTTCATTTGAACTTTTCTAATTGCTAAGGGTGTTGAACACATTAGATTTGGTTTTTTACTTTAATCGTTTTTTATTTTCTATCCTAAGACCTCTGTGTTCAGATCCATAGACCCTCTTTCTTTTTTTTTTTTTAATTGGGTCATTTGCTATCTTGATTTTAGTGGTCTGTCAGATTTTACTTTGTTTGGGTACACTGTGGCTGTCTTCAGACACCCCCCCACACACACACACACACAGGGCATTGGACCCCATTACAGATGGTTGTGAGCCACCATGTGGTTGCTGGGAATCAATACCTCTGCAAGAGCAATCTGTGCTCATAACCACTGAGCCATCTCTGCAGCATGACATTTTTTTTCCTTTGGCACCTGTATATGTAGGAATGAATCCATGATCTCTCTTGTCACCATGTCTTATTGTTAGTGTATACAAGGGCAACTGGATTTTGTAACTTGGTTTTGTATCCTGCCACTTTATTGATTTTTTAAATATATGCCTGTATTTGGCTTGCAAGCTTTTTTCCCTTTAATTCTCAACATCATGTAAAAAGTTCAGGCAATGCAGTTGCGGGAGACATCTCCAAACCCAGGGCTGATGGAGCTGGGTGTCAGGTGAAGATTCAAAGTTCCCGGGAGTCATGCGATGTCCTGAGACGTGCAGTGATCGAATTTGTTGGATGTCTTATTGAAGAGTTTGCAGAAGGAGTGAGGGACCTGGAGTGGCTAGGAACGCCATAGTTGGACCAACAGGATCAAGTCACTCTTGGGAGCTCTCAGAAAATGAACCACCAACCAAAGTGTATACACCGGCGGGACTTAAACTCCCATATATATGTAGCAGATGTCCTGCTTGGAAGGTACCTGGAGGAGATGATGCAGTTATCATGATATAAAGTGAATAATATAAATTAATGGAAAAAATAAACAAAAAAGAAAAACAAACAAAACCAGAGTGCAGTTGACAAAGACACCTGACATAGGCATCTGACTTCGAGTGCACAAGCATACATGGACACTCCACACCAACACATGCATACATATCCCTTGGGCAATCACCATAAAGAGAAACTGATGATGTAGGAAGTGAAATACTACCTCTCCATTTTGATCTCAGTCTAAATGATTTTGAAGCAATTTTTAATTCACTGAAGTCTTTACCCAGAATTTAGTCTTGCCTGGTATTAAGGTCATGGTACATTTCTTTGAAATTTACTTGTCTGTTTCTGCATTTTTAATATTTCATTTTCTGGCAGATTTTTCTTTTAAGATACTTTCATTTTATATATATTACAGAACACATACACCCCCACACATGCACACACACAGCTTTCTTCTGCATGAATGGCTCTGCACTACATCTGTGCAGTTCCTGAGCAGTCCAGAGGAGGGCTGAGGATTCCCTGGGACTGGAGTCACAGATGATTGTGAGCTACCATGTGCTAGGTGTGTGTTCTCTGATTTTTCTGTTCTCCTCCTGTTGGTTTGATTGTTTACTTTTCATATGATGGTGTTTGTTCTATTACAATATATGTATACATTTGTTATGTTTTGTTGTTATCTATCAGAAGCCTATTCCTTCCTCAGAAAGAAAATAGGATTAGACCAGGATGAAAGGGGAAGAGGGAGTTACTGGAAGGAGTGGAGGGAAGGGTAAGGCAACTGTAATCAGGATACATTGTATGACCGAAGCCCTATTTTTAATAAAAAGAGGGGAAAAGAGAAAAGAGAAAAAAGTTCTCTCCTGTAACTTACACTAGCAAAAGTATTGTCTTGTACTACTTTTCATATAGACTCTAAATATTGATAAAAATAATTGTTATACATTATGTTAATAATGTATAACAATTTATGATATGAATATAAATATATAATATAATATTTTGCTATAAAACATTAATGTAAATACATTATATTAATATAAAATATTACTATAAAATGTAATATATACTATAGGTAATACTAATTTAACTATATAATGTTGTCCACATATTTATCTTCTTCTGGCACAATTCATCACACTCTGTAATTCTTTTTTTACACCCTAAGTCCCAAGGGCCTCTCCTCCCACTGATGTCTCATCAGGCCATCCTCTGCCACATATGTGGCCAGTACCATGGGCGCCTCCATGTGTATTCTTTCATCGGTGGTCCAGTCCCTTGGAAATCCAGGGGATCTGGCCAGTTAACACTGTTGCTCCCTTCATGGGGCTGCAAAGCCCCTCAGCTCCTTCAGTCCCTTCTCCAACTCCTCCATCGGAGAACCCTGTGCTCAGTCCAATGGTTGGTTGTGAGCACCCACCTCTGTATTTGTCAGGCTTTGGCAGAGCGTCTCGGGAGGCAGCCATATCAGGCTTCCATCAGCAAGCACTTCCCAGCATCTACAGTAGCGTCTGGATTTGGTAGCTATATATGGGATGGATCCCTAGGTGGTACAGTCTCTGGGTGGCCTTTTTTCACTCTCTGCTCCATACTTTCTCTCCATATTTGCTCCTGTGAATATTTTGTTCAGCCTTCTAAGAAGTAGTAAAGCATCCACAGTTTGGTCTTACTTCTTTTTGGGCTTCATATGGTCTGTGAATTGAATCTTGGATATTCTAAACATTTGGGCTAATATCCACTTATCAGTGAGTGCATGCCATGTGTGTTCTTTTGTGACTGAATTACTGTATTTCTGTATGAGTGTGTATCTCTACTAAGTGTGGTATAATGGTTAAGTGTGTGAGTATGTGTGAATGTGTGAGTGTGTGCATGTATATGAGTGTGCATGAAAGAGAGTTGTGGGAGTGAGTGTGTGTTGTGTTATTGTGTTTTGGGTGTTAGTGTGAGTGCATGTGTGACTTTAACTGAGTGTGTAAGGTGGAGTGTGAGTGTGTGTATATGAGTGTTTACATGTTTGTATTTATCCATGTGTGTGTGAGTGTATGTGTTTAGTGTCTTTCGCTTAGAATAAAGTGTTCTCCCTTATTGTTTATGATCAATTTTAGTTGGAAGGCAAGGGGATTTTTGCTCAGATATTAGGATAGGACCATGTTCTTGTTTCCTGGTCCCATTTGCTTGGAATATTTTTCCACACAACCTTTCACTGTCCTTCAAGATAAGAAGAGTTTCTTTTAGACAGCAAAAGTTAGAGTTTCTTTCTTAATTTGTTCATCCAAATTGTGTCTTTTTGTGGAGTAGTTAAGGCTATGAATCGTTAAAGGTGTTATTGAAATGTGTGTGTTGATTGCAGCAGTTTTATTGTTCTTCTTTGTTTTGTGTGTGTGTGTGTGGTCCCGTTTTGTGTTTCAGTAACCATAGCTTCACCTGTTCACTGTATAGAGTCAATTGATATGCTCATTTTTTCTCCTCATTCTGACATTTTGCCTCCAATATTCTCTGTAGAGCTGGTTTGGTGGACATGAATTCTACCATGCATGTAACAAGACCTTTTTTCTTTCTTTTACAATTTTGGTGTATAGTTTTGCTGGGTATAGTAGTCTAGACTGGCAGTTGCCATCCTTTAGAACATTGCGCCAGGGTCTTCAGGATTTCCGAGTTTCCACTGAGGACTCTGGTGTTGTTCTAATGGACTTTTTCCTCTTTATATGAGAATTCCTTTTATTCTCTTTTGGCTTTGATGCACCCTGCAGAGTTTCTTTTCCAGCTCAATTTGTTGTTTCTGGTTCTTGTTTTCTAGTAAGAACTCCAGAAACGATCTATGAAAATACATCCTTTGTACTTATCACAAAAATCAATTTTGAAATTGAGGCTTTCTGCTGGCTTCTTATATTTTATCTATGTACTCTAGGTCCTGAGAGAAAACATCATCCCATGCCTCTCTCGGCTCCCTTAAGTGAAAGATGCCTCTCTTGCATCTCTGTGAATGACCAGCCCGTATTTCCAGGATGAGGAGTGAGGGGTAAAGCATGGCAGAAGGTGCAAGCAGCTGGGGTCTGAGTTTGACAGGGCAGCTAATCATGAATTCCAGCCCCACAGAAGATGGGGAGAGTGTCAGCTTCTGCATCTGTAATGAACTCATTGGCAACTATGGTCTCTGGGAAATTTGCATCTCTGAATCTTCCATGACTCTGGAAGATCTCAGGCACACAGTGCCATAGGGTGAATACAGTGATGTACACTCGGTGTTCTTGGATTGTTGTTTTATGAAACGGATTTATTTTAGTCCATGTAAAGTAGTCTCTCAGGAATATTATCACCAAAGTGACTTGCTTATAGGGATTTATAATTTAGAATAAACATAATTAACACAACAAGAATTTCTCTATTTTACTGAGGTATGATGTAAAATGTATTGATACGCTATACTATTTCAAGGAGATAATTGGACTTCTGTGCTAAAGCAACTTTACTACTAAGCCTATGGTGATAGAAGGAAAAGAGCAGCTAGGAGATGTTCTCCTCATAATCTTACAGAGCAGCAGGGACTTCTAATTTGTACCACACAGCCACCAGGATTTTTTCATAGTTTTGTTTTTTTTTTTTTCATCGTGAAAGGCTCGTGAATGAGAGATTCCATACTTCTTCTGGAAAAATTATTTGAGTTCGAACATGTTGATCTCTGAACTGGGGGCCATGATCCTGATGGTGAGGGCCAGCATTCTTCAGCTGGTATACTGCTGGCACATCAATGTAGGTAGAGTGTTTCAGAATTACCATGACCAGAACATGAACAAAGTTGTGTTCTTGAATTTTAGGTTGTAAGTGTTTACCAGGAACTATTTTAAAAGTTACAATATGGAAAAAACAGAGCTTATAAATATATATTATACTAAATCAAAAGGCACATGGGACAATTATATTGAAAATTCATATTGTTATTGAAATATAATCGCTTCAGATATAAGAGTTTAATAACATATCGTTAGGAGATGAAAGCAATTCCTCTCTCTATGTTGCCTTGGCGATAGTGGCACTGCAGGGTTCCTCCACAGTCTTCAGGAAAGATGTTCTGAGAAGCAGGAGGAGAACTTCTGAGACCTTATAGCCTCTTATACCACCTGTATTGTTCTCTCCTCTTCTGAAACCATCTCTACAATGAGTGAGAAGAAGGAATTGGTTCAGAGAAGCAAACTTTTAGGACCATAATTGAAAAAAAAAACATACCATGTAAGTTCATATATCAGTGTTACTTTAACCTGGTGTCTAACCCTTCTTTCTAATTTTCTGAGGGACTAAAGGGTTAGCAAGCTGTTCAGCGCTTGCCTAGAATGTTGTAGACCCTGCTTTCCACAGCAGCACTGCAAAATAGTCCCAGAAAAGTATTCAAAGGTTGCTCACCTTGTTTCCCTCTCTACTGAATTCACATTTTAGCAAGTGAGCAGCATTTTCAGGCAGATGCACCAGCCTATTCATCAGCTTTATGAGTGCTGGGTTCAGCCTTTCAGCTATGGCCTAACTAATATTCCTTCTGCAAGGATAAAATTTATGTTTGATTTTGAGCATTTGAGATAGATTATGATTGTGCAGCTCCTAACTTCAGTATGATGTCACAGAGTAACTCTACCTTAAAACACCAGCATTGCAAGGAATTGCACATAGTTATGTATGTATGTCTGTATATGTATACATAATTAATGTAATCATCTCTACTAAATACCTGTGTTATAAGTTAAGACATCTGTATTTATAATTTACCTACAGTGTACATGTATGTGTAATAGGTATGTGTCTAAGAAATGAAAGTCGTTCAGTGCTCTTCTTTATTTGTTTAGGAAGTCACGTTCCATTTTGAAATATGCCCTTTGTGCATGGTGAGGCTTCCTTATTCCATGTCTACTCACAAAGACTTTAGACCTGAAAAGTAACTTGGTGCAGACAGCAGAGACAGCTCAGTGGCTAAGAGTCCTTGCTGCTCCTGCACATGGGCCAGAGTTTGCTTCCCAGTGTCTGAGCTGGGTGCATCAAGATGACCTCTAAATCCAGCTTCAGGGAATAAGTGTCCTCCTCTGGATTTTGTAAATACAGCGTCAGGGAATAAATGTCCTCCTCTGGATTTTTTGGCACTTGGCCACATATTTTATACACAGAGACATACACGTAGTAAAAATAAAACAATCTTTAAAAATACTCTGAAACAGTTTTATGTTAACAATTTCATGGATAAGATGAATGCGGCCAAGACATAAGGCAAGTTGTAAACTGGCTGTCCTGCCAAAGGTCTTTCTTTGGTTTACTGACCTTCACTATGGCTTCATTCACACCCATCCATCGGGCCAGTTGTTTTCTGAGGGTAAAATGATAGATGTTCAGTATTTACCGATATACATGAAAGAAAAAAATGTGAATCATCTTATATATTTGCTTTAAAATGTTGGTCTCATCCCCCAACTTCTTTGACATTTATCTGGAAGGATTTGAAGATTTAAACAAATTCTATATGTAATTTTATTTATTATTAATGGACCGTTCATACACATGAGCACCCACTCATGCCCCTAGAAAGCATTATTAAAAGCCACAACACAGGCGTCAACAACCTTAAGGAAATGCTGTCAATACTCTCTGTGGTGGTGTATGAGACCCTGCCTCTAAAAACAAGAGAAAAGCAAACAGAGCAATAGTTGCAAAGCAAATTCACACAGGAATGCTGTGAGAGGCCCTTTGTCAGGACAGAAGGTTAAACTCAAAAGAAGATATATTAATAGGGAGGACAGGAAAATTTCTAATGTGCCATTAGTATAAGAGGACTTCTAATGTACAGAGTGTTGGGGGAAATGAAATGCTACATTTCTTTGAATTACTCTTTGGGGGTGTTTATACACACATACACACACACTCCTATGCCCTAGTGAACATGTAGATGTTAGAGGGCACCTACTGGAAGTTAGTTTCCTTTTTCTATCATATGGATGTGGATACTGGGGACAAAACTCTGGTTCTCCAGGTTGGTGGCAAGTACTTTTACCCACTGAACCATAATCTCACAAGCCTTGGGCAAGAAAATATCAAAAGCACTTCAGACAGAAAAGAAACAATCAAACAAATCCACAAAAGAATCAAAGAACAAGAAAAACAACCCTCCATAGTACTGGCAAATGCTTCTTGGATTCCCAGAATGACGGAGGATGGAAATTCAGACAATGGGTCCCTGTGAGTTCCAGGTGAGCCTGGACTACAGAGTGAGCAGACAAGAATAAACAGAAAGGGAAACCCAGCTAAGCTGAACATGCCTTAGATCTCAGCACAAAAGCTCTTACACATGCTCAATATTAAGTCCTGGTTTTGTGGACCATTTTCTGTGGGCAGCTTGGGGTGGGGGGAAGCAAAGCCATAAAAACTAGGAGAATGTTGGGAGCCAGGCTTGGTGAAGCATGTTGTCCCAGCACTTGAGAGGCAAAGGTGGGAGGATCTCTGTGAGTTTGAGATCAGTCTGCTGCTATAATGTGAGTGCCAGACCAGGAAGGGATTCCTAGAGAGATCTTGGAGGTGGTCGGTAAGGAGAGAAATTTGTCAGTGAGTTTCTAATTATAAAACACTTAAAGGAAAAATACATGATGTACAGATATATCAAAAACTTTAAGAACAGCAGGATACCCCTCTGTAGTATGGCAACCATAGCTCAGCCTTGCATATCTCTTTTAAAAGAACATAACTACTGTAGGAGACATGGACGGAAGTTTTGTACTTGGACTCATGTGAATACTGTATGAAAATACCTTCAAGGTCATTTTGTATGACTCTTACCCCTACCTCGGAACCATAGTGGAGGACACTGGATCTGGCAGTCTGAATTTCCCAGGTGATTAGGATTTCAAGAGGCAAGAGTTTGTGGGGACTGACAAGATGGCTAAGTGGGTCCCTGTGCTTTCCGGATAGCCCTGATGTTCTCAGTTTGATGTCTTGGACCCACATGATGGATTATAAAACTAAACGCTGTAAGTGTCCTCTTGCCTCCTCATGTGCCAGGTGGTGCATATACTCACACACATGCAAATCCACCGACCCGCCACATGCCCACCCCCACCAAATAAATGAAGGTCTGTATTTAAAATATAAATTCAAAAACGAGGCTCTGTGGGGGAGCAGGGAGGAGGTTAATGGTCACCTCGGAACAGCACTTGCTCCCATCAAGTAGGAGAAAAGGCCAGGCAATCTCCTCACCTTGCTTCTAGACTGAGAAAATAATTCATCCGGAAAATTCTCTCCAGTTCGTCCAGCTGCCACTGGGTGAATCTATGGTGCAATCGACGTCGTGGCACCTGCCTTGGCGCTTCAGCCTGGTCACTCTCTCCTTCAACATGCTCAGGAATCTGCTCCCTCACTTCCTGCTCATTCTTCTCACCTCCCTTGGTGCCACCATCTTCCTTGTTCCTGTCTTCCTCTACAAGGCCTGCAGTGCCAGCAGCGGCGGGACTCTCTCCATTTAATGCTTCTTTTCCTCTACCCCTTGCGGCTGTGGCTCCCAATGCCGACTCCACCTGTCCTCCATCTTCTTCATTTTTTCCCTCTTCAGCCGGCAAAACCTTGGTACCTGGAGGTGGGAAAATAGAGAAAATTCAACCTTGCCGCCAAAAGTAGGCAGCAAGTCGCAGAGATGACAGCTGCCCATGGCGCCATTCCCGTCATGCCTCCCGAGCCACCTCCATGTCTCTCAGGGAGATAGTTATATCACCATTCCACCTACCTACTGACCATTCCAGCTACGTACTGACCATCTCCTGTACCCTCACCCTCATATACTACCCGAATGAACAAGTACTTGATGTTGTAACAGTCCATACCTTGGGTGCTGTCCATTTTAGTCTCACATCCGTTGACTGACCTTGAAGCTCTGTGGTAATCCTGAGGTAGTTCCGGTAATAGAGCAGAGCGGTGACCGTTGACCTGGAAGAGATTTCTTCCAGCCCGTTCCACATTACTATGTATCCAGTTAGAGATGGAACGTTCTGGCTTCATGCTCATCACCTGTTGCTATGGTGAGGTAGGTGCCCAGAGGTGCTATAATGAGGACCATTAGGTGCTCACCCTGAGGTGCCCTGGTGAGAGGAGTTTGTTGCTGGGATGAGCAGGGTATGTTTTCAGGGAGGACACAAACCTCGGGGAAGTAGAGATGCAGAAATAACCTTTGAAGCTGCATCTCAGCTGACTTCTCTGACCTTATTGAATTTTCTTCCTACCTAGGGGATGGTGGTCAACTGTAGAAGCCAAGTTGTGGGGAGCAAGAAAATATCTCCCAGTAACTCTGGAGCCCTTGAGGAAAATGTTTGTAGAACTACCTCTTGGTCTAGTGCTCCACATTGATTCCCTGGTAGGTGGCAGAGAAAAGAAGTTACATCAATGTGATTATCTAGGAGGCCTGTTCCTTTGGGCTGTCACAGAAAGTGAACTTAGATCCTGTGGTGGTTTGAATGAGAATGACTGCCTATAGACACATATATTTGAATTCTAGGTCTCCAGTTGGTAGAAGTACTTGGAAAGGACTGGGGGCTATAGCCTTGTTAGAGGAGGTCTGGCTTTGTGGGAAGAGGCTTATTGTTAGGCGTGGGCTTTCAGGTTTCAAAGGCCCACACCATTCCAAATTAATACATGTCCCCTCTCTTGAGAGCCTGTTGGTGAAGAAGATACAAGCTCCCAGCTACTCCTCTAGTGCCATGCCTGCCTACCTGCTGCCATGCTTCCTGCCATCATGATTGTGGATTCACCCTCTGAAACTCTAAGCAGGCCACCAGGTAAAGAGGAGGGTAGCTAACACAGAGCTAGTTTTGCTTCCATGCTCTGCCTTTACAGGAGCTTGGGTAGACTTGCTGGTCCTGCTGGCTCAGAAGAACGATCAGAGGGCTCAACTTCAACAGGGCTTGTGGTGCAGGGATTCCGGTAGGTTAGTAGCACTGTCAAGTTTTGGTGAGTACTGGTAAAAGCTATGAGACTTGTCATACCTGTGCTGAGCTTTGTCACATTTGTCTTGAAGGCACACACACACACACACACACACACACACACACAGAACTCTGAGAAAGCATGTTTTTATACCTGGGTCTCTATCCCAGGACTGTCTGTCAAGCAGACCCTGTGTTGGTATGTGCTCAGACTCGTCCCAATGCAGCCACATTTTCCCAACATGTTCTGCTCACTCTTAAAATAGAAGGCCCTGCACCACTATCATGTTTCCACACTGTCCCTAGTGTAGGGTGGAAATATCCTGGAGCCCTGCAGTTTTCCTTGAGTAAGACTTACCTCACAGCTCTGATAACTACCTCACAACGAAGCCTACATGTGTCTCTTTCCTAGTTTTTCTGCTCTCTTTGCTCTGAATCCCATCATTGCTTGTGTCAAGCACAGGAGAATTGTTTTTTCTAGACCTAGTCTAGTCAAAACAGTAAAGACATACATTTCAGGGCTAGGGCTGTAGCTCAGTTTGCATTGTCCTTACCCAGCATGCTTAAAGTCACATGATCTCTGAACTGCATTGTAATGCTGTCCTGTGAGGAGGTAGAAGCCAGAGCCATGCTAGTGTACAGAGTGAGTTTGTGTTCAGAGAGGGACATATGACCGCATCTAAAAATAGAAAATGACACTCTTTCTAAATAAAGACAACCATTTCTTTCCCCGTTTATGATTCTGGAATCTACAGTTATGAAATGTGCATGGAGCCTGCTTTAATTTTTAAAATTTACTGACAAGTGTTGTTTTCACTTATTATATCATCTATGTGGAGAATATTCCCTGTATGTTTGTAAACAATATGTATATTGCTGCTTGTGGTTAGAACACCCACTTTATCTATTGTGCTTTATTATGGTGAGTTTCCCTTTCCTTGGGATGCTCTATTTTTATTATACATTATTAAAATAATATATTGCAATCTATATCATTTTACAACTGCCCATCTCTCACTTCATATTGTTATTCTATGTCCCTTCTTTAAAAAATATTTTTGAGACAGTGTTCGGTAGGCATCTCCAGAATGTTAATCTGTTCCTCCTGCTTCCTCCTCCTGGTTTCTGGGATAATGGCAATTGCTACCATCCTCTGTCCTTTTTGAATAATTGTTCTGGTCACATCTAGAAATATCCATCCACGGGGCTTTCAAGGCTCCTTTCACTGCCTTAAATATGCTGATCTCAGTACTTCCTGGCCCCCATGTTCACGAGGGTGCTCTTCCTTATATTTATGTGTCTTTGCATAAGGCGCTTCTTCTTTGCTGCTGTTGTCAAGCAATCCTTTTCTTTATCAGGAGCAGGAGAGTCTTGGTGTCAATCTCAAGTTTAGGGTGCTTTAATGAGGTTAGGATTTTTCCTTGGCTAATGGTGTAGGATTTGCAGTATTTACACATTTTGCCATTATTTCTCCAAGTCTTCATTTCCCCCCTTCCTCTAGACCTTCTAATTCTTGGGCATTGTACTCAGGGGTTCTCACAATTTTTCTTTTTAAATTTATATTTTATTTCCTTGTATTATGGGATGTATGCCATGGCACATACCCACAAACCATAGGACAACCTGTGGGAATCAGTTCTGTCTTACTGTGAGGAACCTGGGCACCAAACTCAGGACACCAAGCTTGGATGCAAACATCTTTACCCATGGATGCATCCTGTTAACCCCTACATTTTTCTTTTCCTAAGGTACTTTTGCCCACTCTCCCTACCCATCCAATCCCACACTTCCCAGTACTTTCAATATCTTCTTCTTCATTCCTCAGACTGAGTACTCTCAACTGACCCATCTTCTAGACTACCCTCTTCTCTTATTTCCATTTCTCAGACTGAGTACTCTCAACTGACCCATCTTCAAGACTACCCTCTTCTCTTATTTCCATTTCTCAGACTGAGTACTCTCAACTGACCCATCTTCAAGACTACCCAGTTCTCTTATTGGCTGCTGCAGTGATTTTTATTCAATATAGTTATTTGTCATTGCTTTATAAATAATGCTGTTACGATATATACTTTAATTCATTTATTTATTGCTGAGGGGAAGGGATCAGTGCTTCCTATGTGGATATCATAGGACAACTTTCTCTCCTTCCATTATGTGGGTCCTGGGTATGGAAATTGGGTCATTAGAACTGCTGGCAAAATATTTTATGTTCACAGCTACCTCATCAGTCCTTATGTTATTTTTTATTTATAGAATTTTTATTTTTTTATATTTCTTGTGAATGTTTATTTGTTATATGGAAAACAGTTTGATATCCTTTGTCAACACTTTTCTCTTGAGTTCCTCTAATTCCTTTGTTATAAATTCCATTAAACTTTTTTTTTACAACATTTATAGTAGAAGTATTAAAAGTTTAGTGTCTCAATCCAAATACATGACTGAATTCTCTCTTTTACTTAAAACAATTTTCACCCTATGCATGTGTAGTCTGTCCATGTGTTTACACATGTATTTTCAAGATGGGAACCCATCTGTTCACAAGTCTGGGCAGAGGTCAACATTGAGCGACAACCTCTAGCACTTTGCATATTATTGTAAGTTTTTTAAAATTTATTTTTGTTACTTTAACAGCAAGTGTGTGCGTGTGTGTGTGCGTGTGCGTGCGTGCGTGTGTGTGTGTGTGTGTGTGTGTGTGTGTGTGTGTGTGTGTATGTACAGATGCCTACAAGGCAGACTGTTGTGTTTCTTGGAGCTGAAGTGAGAGATGATTGTGAGCCTCCTGGTGCAGGAGGTCGACAGGAGTCTATCTGAGTCCTCTGGAAGACAAGTACATACTCTCCAGACCCTTGATTTTCATTTATCAATGATGTACATATATGTGTGCCTGATGGTGGTTTGTGCACATATGTCTGGATGGCTGTAAAAGCCAGAAGAGTGTCAGATCACATAGAGCTTGAGTTACATGCCATTTTGACTATATGTTGTGTGTGTTGGGATTCAAGCTTAGACCCTGTGCAAGAGCAGCATGTACTCTTACTGCAGAGACATCTCTCTAGCCATCCCTAGGTTAGCCTCTTCTGGATCCCATTATGTCTCTAAACCTCAACCCACAGTTATAACTCGGCAGGATGACCAGCACCCTCTTTGAAGCCACCTTTCTCTGTCTCAGTATCCAGACTGAAATGTTGGCTACTGTTTTACATCTATGTTGGGGGTCACAATCATGTCTTCCTGCTGGCTGGCAGTCACTTTCCCTACTGAACCATTTCCCAGCCCCACATTTAAAAGTGAGATGGAGGCCTCATTTAGTGCATGCAGGCTGTTCTTGAACTTGCTGTGTGGCCAACGAGGGCCACTTCATTCAAAAGTCCACTTCTGAAGTGCTGTGATTACAGCTCCTGGCCATGGTGCTCAGCACTTGTTGTGTCTACCCTCACTTCCCTATGGAAGGACTCCACTGTCTGTACCACTGCATGATAGCTTTTCTTCATTTTCATTTAAAACATTTAATCGTATTTTTTAAATGAATGGAAGAGAATGAAATATTTGCAAGGAAAGTGGAGATCCTCTGAACTATCAGAACCAAGAAAAGTCACATCTGCCTTGTCTGATTAAATGACATTGCCTTGGTAATTTAGACATATTCCTTAAAGGTCTCAGAAGACACTTGACACAGATATATTGAGAACTCAGCTCCTTGTTGGAAATACAAGGGCTGAGGGACTAAGTGTGTAATAACAGCATGAGGGTGGAAGCTAAACCTAAGACCTACGGCAGAATTAACTGTTGTCTCATGCCACATATGGCCCCAAACGTTCACAGAAAAAAATAAAGGCAAGGAAAATAATTGGGAGGAATGTACTTCCTACATCATTGCTTGTGTCCTGTGAACCCTGTGGGTTGTCTCAAATGAAGGGTCTGTCAGAGTTCCGGGCTGGAGTGAAATCTTGAGAAGGGGCCAGGGTGGCATGCATCACCTGTGTTTGGAAGAGACTGCTGTTTCTCCTTGGGTCCTGCATCATCTCTCTTGTAAATTTGCATGGAATAAGAGGAGGTGCCAAAAAAAGAACAGTTGTGTCAAAGTACTGCTACTACGAATGTTGGAAAGTCCCTGTAATCCATAGGGCTTACTGACTGTGATGCACAGATGTTACCTCCTGGAAACAGATCTTGTTTCAAACAGGCATTTCCCTGATATGAGACATGTATCTTAACAATCTCAGAAGAAGCACAAAACAAATATATGGAGAATTCAGCTCTTTATTGCTAATACAAGTATTGAGGAGATAACTGTGTTGTAACAGGACTTTGGCGGGAAAACATCGTCTGGCTATGGCGCCTTGAGGAAGCGTGGATCCCTGGGGCTTCTCCATAGCCTTCACAGAGAGATGCTGTGGGAAGCAGGAAGAGGACCTCTGAGCATTTACAGCCTCTTATAACTCCTGTATTTTTCTCTCCTCTTCAAAAACCATTCCTACAGTCATTGTGAAAAAGGAATTGGTAGACAGTAGTAAACCACTAGGATTATAGTTGAAGTACTTAATAAAAACCAGAAAGAATCTACAGTATTCGTTTCCTATTTGTAGTAATCAACTAGTTTTTCAATTGAATTCAGGTCTACTCCACACGTTGAAAACTGGACCTGGCACCATTATTAGGGCTAAGAAACTTAACCTAGACAAATCCTAGGGGAAGACCCTCTTCCTATTACTCTGCCATGTCAGCATAGCATTAAACTGACAACTAATGTTGTATCGTTCTAATTAGTGCAGTTCTCAGCTCTCATCAGAGAAACTTCTACTTTGAGTAGTGATCGACATAGAGATCTTCTACTGATCAAAGCGTAGAAAACAAGAGATTGAAGAAGTCTCATCCCCTAGTAGAACATACACACCACGTGTCCTCCTCCCAAGGCTCAGAGATCTTTTGGGAAAAAGGATGGAAAGAGGCTGTGTATGACCACAAGGAAACAGTGATTTCTTGGTACATCAGGGTGTATACACACACTCACACACACACACACACACACACACACACACACACACACACACACACACGTGTGTATGTATGTATTTGAGCAGCACAAATTGATCTTGATGGATTATTAAAATTAGGGGACACAAAGTTTCATGGGGAACAGGATAAATATGGTCAAAACACATACAAGGAGATCAAAGAACTAACAAAACCAGCAAGGTGGGTATTTTGACTTGCTATCTTCTCCATTTCCATAAGTCTCTGCACAGTTAATTTTAAATAGTTCTGTGGATTTGACCTGTAATTATTACCTCCCCCCTATTCTAACTGTAAGGATATACTTTATGAATATTTTTATGAATAGTTTCAGGGATGCTCTAGCTATACCAATTTGCATAATTCATATGTCACACTAATAGTGTTACTCCCCAGAACACTAGGCTTGGCCAGGTCATTGTGGCACAAATATTCAATTTAAGCACTAGGGAGGCACAGGCAGGAGGATCTCTGTGATTTTGAGGCCTGCCTAGTCTACAGAGTGAGTTCAGGACAGGGAGGGCTACACAGAGAAACTGTCTCCCAGAAACAAATCACACATACACACATATACACCAAAGCATACTAGCCTGACAATATATTTATATATGGTTATATACATATATATACACACACATATAGTTTTTAATGTGCATATACGTATATAAGTCCTACACATCTATACAGAATACAACTATTTTACACATAAGGTGTAACACTTTCTAAGTTATAATGCATATAATGATTTACCCACAGGATACATGTATGTGATATATAAATATGTACTTAGTGAAAATACGCTTGGTACACTTCTTTGTTCCTTAGGAAGTTTGTGTGTCCAGGAAATGAGCCAATCTTTAGGAGTAGGGCTTTCTTATTCCATTTTCTACCCACAATACCCACGAATCTCGAAAGCCATATTCGTTGGTTTAGAGTGATGTTCTAGTGGTTCCTGCTTGTTGGTCTTGTAGAGGAATTGAGTTTAGCTCCTAGGACCATTTGTGCTGCTTATAAATACTTGTTCTTCCGTATATGTGAAATATATGCCCTCTGCTGGTTTCCTGGATCAACCACACACATATGGCATGAACGTGCGACACATACACACGCTCCCAAACATACATTAAAAAAACTAGAGATATGGACACTAAGCAGTAAATCCGACATCATCCACAGCATGTGATGTGTAACATTAAATCTGACACTTTCTTTTCTGTATTCCCACTTAGAAATACCTCACTACCTTATTTATTTTTAAGTATTTTCTCCCCACCCCCTCCCGTTCTCCCTCCTTTTTATATTTATTCATCTCAATTAAATTTCCTTTTGGGGATGATTTACTCCTGGTTCTGTTCCATGTTTCAAGGCTACAGAAAGTCTCTCTGATACTCACATGTATGTAACATTATACACTCTTATTCCTTTCTGTTTGATTTGTCCACCTGTAATCAAAGGAAGTTTATCTCTTCAACTGTGTAAACCCACTCTACTAGCAAACTGGAACATTAGCCATGCAAAAAATGCAAACAAATAAAAATTATTTATA
The DNA here is from genome assembly GCF_000001635.26 of Mus musculus. NCBI lineage: Eukaryota > Metazoa > Chordata > Mammalia > Rodentia > Muridae > Mus > Mus musculus. Next base: position 37,539,498 of record NC_000086.7, on the reverse strand, counting down.
GTAAAAAAAAACTAGAGATAAATCATAAAAATGTAATTTTCAAACATGGTTTGGACATGTTATCAAAGGCAACACAATTCCACTGAGAGAACCAGAAGGACCTATAGATGCAGTAGGTTTCAGAATGGCTGTCCTACCAAACAGCTTTTGTGTGGGGACTGACCTGCACTGTGGCTTCACTCACTCCCATGGATCTTGCCAGGCGATTTCTACAGGTAAAATAAAAAGACATTCAGCATTCAGAATTATGGATATGTGGAATAAAATTGGAGAGGGATATTTTATCATTGTTTTGAATGGTTTGTCTCAAGTCATATTTTCTCTGATATTCACCCTGAAAATTTTGAGGTGCTTAGAGCAAATGATACAGGTAGTATTTGATTGCCAAGTTAGTATTAATAGATATATGCAAACCCAAGCATGTCTGTAATAAGCAAGTTTTAAAGCACTAATGAAGACAGTAAAACCTTCAAAAGAAGTGTTCCTAACAATGGCGACAGTGGTACAGGAGATGCTATCTCAAACAAAACAACTGAAAACATGACAAAAACTACAAAACAAATGCCAACAGGAAAAACAAAGTGTTCTGTCAGGATAAAAGGAAACTGCAACTAAGAATCTTAATGGAAAGCATCCAAAAATTTTTAATATTCAGTTAAGAATGAGGGACTCCAATTGATTATTACCAGAAAAATCAAATATCACATTTCTTTTTTAAATTTATTATTTAGTGTGTGCATGTCCCTATTGCACGTGCGGATGTAAGAGGACAGCATGAGGGAGTGATCTTCTGTGTGTATCCTCAGATTGGCACTCAGGGTCTCATAGTAAATGCCTTTTTCTGCTGAGCCATCTTCCACTATGGGTAAGGAAATATTAGAAGCCACAGCAGACAGGAAATGAGTATTAGAAAACCTCACCACGGCAGGCTGCACGGGTGACCGTGTGGAATACAGAGTGCCAGCTGTTTCTGGGACGGGCAAGAGAGTCGCAGAGCTTCTGGGCGGCGCCATCTTCAGCTCCAGACAGCCGGCCACCTTCCTGGTGAGAGCACGGGGGTCTACCTGGCCTGAGAGGTTTGTGGCACAGGCGCCGGCGGGAGCCTTCTTGGCTCCGGGACTCCGCGGAGGGCAGGCTGCACGGGTGACCGTGTGGAATACAGAGTGCCAGCTGTTTCTGGGACGGGCGAGAGAGTCGCAGAGCTTCTGGGCGGCGCCATCTTCAGCTCCAGACAGCCGGCCACCTTCCTGGTGAGAGCACGGGGGTCTGCCTGGCCTGAGAGGTTTGTGGCACAGGCGCCGGCGGGAGCCTTCTTGGCTCCGGGACTCCGCGGAGGGCAGGCTGCACGGGTGACCGTGTGGAATACAGAGTGCCAGCCGTTTCTGGGACGGGCGAGAGAGTCGCAGAGATTCTGGGGCGGCACCATCCTCAGCTCCAGACAACCAGCCACCTTCCCGGCAAGAGCCACAGAGCTTCTGAGGCTGCGACATCTTCGACTCCAGACAACTGGCCACCTTCCTGGCCAAAGCAACACAGCTTCTGGGAAAGATTCTGTTTTGGGCCTTCACCTTCAGCCAGGAGGAGGTCCAAACACCAGATAACTGTACACCTTCCCTGAGAGAGGAGAGCTTGCCTACAGAGACTGCTCTGACCACTGAAACTCAGAGAAGAGAGCTTGTCTCCCACGCCTGCTGATAGAGGGTAACAAAATCAACAGAGGAACAATCTTTTAACAAAGACAACTATAACAACTAACTCCAGAGATTGCCAGATGGCGAAAGGTAAACGTAAGAATCCTACTAACAGAAGCCAGGACCACTCACCATCATCAGAACCCAGAACGCCCACTTCGCCCAATCCAGGACACCCTAACACACCTGAAAAGGTAGACCTGGATTTAAAAGCATATCTCATGATGATGGTAGAGGACATAAAGAAGGAATTCAACAACTCACTTAAAGAAATACAGGAGAACACTGCTAAAGAGTTACAAGTCCTTAAAGAAAAACAGGAAAACACTGCTAAAGAGTTACAAGTCCTTAAAGAAAAACAGGAAAACACAACCAAACAGGTAGAAGTCCTTATAGAAAAACAGGAAAACACATCCAAACAGGTGATGGAAATGAACAAAACCATACTAGACCTAAAAAGGGAAGTAGACACAATAAAGAAAACCCAAAGTGAGGCGACGCTGGAGATAGAAACCCTAGGAAAGAAATCTGGAACCATAGATGCCAGCATCAGCAACAGAATACAAGAGATGGAAGAGAGAATCTCAGGTGCAGAAGACTCCATAGAGAACATCGGCACAACAATCAAAGAAAATGGAAAATGCAAAAAGATCCTAACTCAAAACATCCAGGAAATCCAGGACACAATGAGAAGACCAAACCTACGGATAATAGGAGTGGATGAGAATGAAGATTTTCAACTCAAAGGACCAGCAAACATCTTCAACAAAATTATTGAAGAAAACTTCCCAAATCTAAAGAAAGAGATGCCCATGAACATACAAGAAGCCTACAGAACTCCAAATAGACTGGACCAGAAAAGAAATTCCTCCCGACACATAATAATCAGAACACCAAATGCACTAAATAAAGATAGAATACTAAAAGCAGTAAGGGAAAAAGGTCAAGTAACATATAAAGGCAAGCCTATCAGAATTACACCAGATTTTTCACCAGAGACTATGAAAGCCAGAAGAGCCTGGTCAGATGTTATACAGACACTAAGAGAACATAAATGCCAGCCCAGGCTACTATACCCAGCCAAACTCTCAATTACCATAGATGGAGAAACCAAAGTATTCCACGACAAAACTAAATTCACCCATTATCTCTCCACGAATCCAGCCCTTCAAAGGATAATAACAGAAAAAAAACAATACAAGGACGGGAACCACGCCCTAGAAAAAACAAGAAGATAATCCATCAACAAACCTAAAAGAAGACAACCACAAGAACAGAATGCCAACTTTAACAACAAAAATAACAGGAAGCAACAATTACCTTTCCTTAATATCTCTTAATATCAATGGACTCAATTCCCCAATAAAAAGACATAGACTAACAGACTGGCTACACAAACAGGACCCAACATTCTGCTGCTTACAGGAAACCCATCTCAGGGAAAAAGACAGACACTACCTCAGAGTGAAAGGCTGGAAAACAATTTTCCAAGCAAATGGTCTGAAGAAACAGGCTGGAGTAGCCATTCTAATATCGGATAAAATCGACTTCCAACCCAAAGTTATCAAAAAAGACAAGGAGGGACACTTCATACTCATCAAAGGTAAAATCCTCCAAGAGGAACTCTCAATTCTGAATATCTACGCTCCAAATGCAAGGGCAGCCACATTCATTAAAGACACTTTAGTAAAGCTCAAAGCACACATTGCACCTCACACAATAATAGTGGGAGACCTCAACACACCACTTTCATCAATGGACAGATCGTGGAAACAGAAACTAAACAGGGACACAGTGAAACTAACAGAAGTTATGAAACAAATGGACCTGACAGATATCTACAGAATATTTAATCCTAAAACAAAAGGATATACCTTCTTCTCAGCACCTCACGGGACCTGCTCCAAAATTGACCATATAATTGGTCACAAAATAAGCCTCAACAGATACAAAAATATTGAAATTGTCCCATGTATCCTATCAGACCACCATGGCCTAAGACTGATCTTCAATAACAACATTAAGAATGGAAAGCCAACATTCACGTGGAAACTGAACAACACTCTTCTCAATGATACCTTGGTCAAGGAAGGAATAAAGAAAGAAATTAAAGACTTTTTAGAGTTTAATGAAAATGAAGCCACAACGTACCCAAACCTTTGGGACACAATGAAAGCATTTCTAAGAGGGAAACTCATAGCTCTGAGTACCTCCAAGAAGAAACGGGAGAGAGCACATACTAGCAGCTTGACAACACATCTAAAAGCTCTAGAAAAAAAGGAAGCAAATTCACCCAAGAGGAGTAGACGGCAGGAAATAATCAAACTCAGGGGTGAAATTAACCAAGTGGAAACAAGAAGAACTATTCAAAGAATTAACCAAACGAGGAGTTGGTTCTTTGAGAAAATCAACAAGATAGATAAACCCTTAGCTAGACTCACTAGAGGGCAAAGGGACAAAATCCTAATCAACAAAATCAGAAATGAAAAGGGAGACATAACAACAGATCCTGAAGAAATCCAAAACACCATCAGATCCCTCTACAAAAGCTTATACTCAACAAAACTGGAAAACCTGGATGAAATGGACAAATTTCTGGACAGATACCAGGTACCAAAGTTGAATCAGGATCAAGTTGACCTTCTAAACAGTCCCATATCCCCTAAAGAAATAGAAGCAGTTATTAATAGTCTCCCAACCAAAAAAAAAGCCCAGGACCAGATGGGTTTAGTGCAGAGTTCTATCAGACCTTCAAAGAAGATCTAATTCCAGTTCTGCACAAACTATTTCACAAGATAGAAGTAGAAGGTACTCTACCCAACTCATTTTATGAAGCCACTATTACTCTGATACCTAAACCACAGAAAGATCCAACAAAGATAGAGAACTTCAGACCAATTTCTCTTATGAATATCGATGCAAAAATCCTTAATAAAATTCTCGCTAACCGAATCCAAGAACACATTAAAGAAATCATCCATCCTGACCAAGTAGGTTTTATTCCAGGGATGCAGGGATGGTTTAATATACGAAAATCCATCAATGTAATCCATTATATAAACAAACTCAAAGACAAAAACCACATGATCATCTCGTTAGATGCAGAAAAAGCATTTGACAAGATCCAACACCCATTCATGATAAAAGTTTTGGAAAGATCAGGAATTCAAGGCCCATACCTAAACATAATAAAAGCAATCTACAGCAAACCAGTAGCCAACATCAAAGTAAATGGAGAGAAGCTGGAAGCAATCCCACTAAAATCAGGGACTAGACAAGGCTGCCCACTTTCTCCCTACCTTTTCAACATAGTACTTGAAGTATTAGCCAGAGCAATTCGACAACAAAAGGAGATCAAGGGGATACAAATTGGAAAAGAGGAAGTCAAAATATCACTTTTTGCAGATGATATGATAGTATATATAAGTGACCCTAAAAATTCCACCAGAGAACTCCTAAACCTGATAAACAGCTTTGGTGAAGTAGCTGGATATAAAATTAACTCAAACAAGTCAATGGCCTTTCTCTACACAAAGAATAAACAGGCTGAGAAAGAAATTAGGGAAACAACACCGTTCTCAATAGTCACAAATAATATAAAATATCTCGGCGTGACTCTAACTAAGGAAGTAAAAGATCTGTATGATAAAAATTTCAAGTCTCTGAAGAAAGAAATTAAAGAAGATCTCAGAAGATGGAAAGATCTCCCATGCTCATGGATTGGCAGGATCAACATTGTAAAAATGGCTATCTTGCCAAAAGCAATCTACAGATTCAATGCAATCCCCATCAAAATTCCAACTCAATTCTTCAACGAATTAGAAGGAGCAATTTGCAAATTCATCTGGAATAACAAAAAACCTAGGATAGCAAAAACTCTTCTCAAGGATAAAAGAACCTCTGGTGGAATCACCATGCCTGACCTAAAGCTTTACTACAGGGCAATTGTGATAAAAACTGCATGGTACTGGTATAGAGACAGACAAGTAGACCAATGGAATAGAATTGAAGACCCAGAAATGAACCCACACACCTATGGTCACTTGATCTTCGACAAGGGAGCTAAAACCATCCAGTGGAAGAAAGACAGCATTTTCAACAATTGGTGCTGGCACAACTGGTTGTTATCATGTAGAAGAATGCGAATCGATCCATATTTATCTCCTTGTACTAAGGTCAAATCTAAGTGGATCAAGGAACTTCACATAAAACCAGAGACACTGAAACTTATAGAGGAGAAAGTGGGGAAAAGCCTTGAAGATATGGGTACAGGGGAAAGATTCCTGAACAGAACAGCAATGGCTTGCTCTGTAAGATCGAGAATTGACAAATGGGACCTAATGAAACTCCAAAGTTTCTGCAAGGCAAAAGACACCGTCAATAGGACAAAAAGACCACCAACAGATTGGGAAAGGATCTTTACCTATCCTAAATCAGATAGGGGACTAATATCCAACATATATAAAGAACTCAAGAAGGTGGACTTCAGAAAATCAAATCACCCCATTAAAAAATGGGGCTCAGAACTGAACAAAGAATTCTCACCTGAGGAATACCGAATGGCAGAGAAGCACCTGAAAAAATGCTCAACATCCTTAATCATCAGGGAAATGCAAATCAAAACAACCCTGAGATTCCACCTCACACCAGTCAGAATGGCTAAGATCAAAAATTCAGGTGACAGCAGATGCTGGCGAGGATGTGGAGAAAGAGGAACACTCCTCCATTGTTGGTGGGATTGCAGGCTTGTACAACCACTCTGGAGATCAGTCTGGCGGTTCCTCAGAAAACTGGATATAGTACTACCGGAGGATCCAGCAATACCTCTCCTGGGCATATATCCAGAAGATGCCCCAACTGGTAAGAAGGACACATGCTCCACTATGTTCATAGCAGCCTTATTTATAATAGCCAGAAGCTGGAAGGAACCCAGATGCCCCTCAACAGAGGAATGGATACAGAAGATGTGGTACATCTACACAATGGAGTACTACTCAGCTATTAAAAAGAATGAATTTATGAAATTCCTGGCCAAATGGATGGACCTGGAGGGCATCATCCTGAGTGAGGTAACACATTCACAAAGGAACTCACACAATATGTACTCACTGATAAGTGGATATTAGCCCAAAACCTAAGATACCCAAGATATAAGATACAATTTCCTAAACACATGAAACTCAAGAAAAATGAAGACTGAAGTGTGAACACTATGCCCCTCCTTAGAAGTGGGAGCAAAACACCCTTGGAAGGAGTTACAGAGACAAAGTTTGGAGTTGAGATAAAAGGATGGACCATGTAGACACTACCATATCCGGGGATCCATCCCATAATCAGCTTCCAAATGCGGACACCATTGCATACACTAGCAAGATTATGCTGAAAGGACCCTGATATAGCTGTCTCTTGTCAGAGTATGCCTGGGCCTAGCAAACATAGAAGTGGATGCTCACAGTCGGCTATTGGATGGATCACATGGCCCCCAATGAAGGAGCTAGAGAAAGTACCAAAGAAGCTAAAGGGATCTGCAACCCTATAGGTGGAACAACATTATGAACTAACCAGTACCCCGGAGCTCTTGACTCTAGCTGCATATGCATCAAAAGATGGCCTAGTCGGCCATCACTGGAAAGAGAGGCCCATTGGACACGCAAACTTTATATGCCCCAGTACAGGGGAACGCCAGGGCCATAAAAGGGGAGTGGGTGGGTAGGGGAGAAGGGGTGGGTGGCTATGGGGGACTTTTGGTATAGCATTGCAAATGTAAATGAGCGAAATACCTAATAAAAAATGGAAAAAAAAAAAAAAAAAAGAAAACCTCACCACACTGACCACACATTCCTGGATTCCAAACATGATTGAAATATGAGGCCCAAGCTCCCTGCAAGTTCCAGGGAAGCCGTCTTACACAGTGAGATCTTGGATCAAATATCAGAAGAGGGACTCTGAACACACCTCCTCCACCCCTGCGGGGAACAACCAACCAACCAACCAAACAGAAAAAATGTGGTGGAGTATGCTGTCAATCACAACACAAATGGCCTAATGGAAAAGGGCCTGGCATGGGGCTCATTACATAATTGAGATAACTTTGAACTTGGGATCTACCGGCCAAGAACGGGGCTTACAGACATGTACTGCCTCGTTCTCATTCAGCCTGCTGCTGCTGGTGGTTGTTTGTTTGGTTTTTTTTTTTGCTTTGTTGACTTTATTTGTTTATTTTAATAGCTTAAAGATAGCCTTGCATTCTGCAGCTGAAGCTGGCCTGGCACTCACTAATGTTGCTGGATGATAAAGGTGCTAACTTGCATGCCTGAGTTCAAAACCCAGGGCTCACAGGATGCAAACAAGAAACAACTCCCACAAGCTGTCTTCTAGCCTCCAGATATGCAGTCTTGTTAACATGCACACACAAGCACAGCACAACAGGCCTGTGCATACAAATACACACACAAACACACACACACACACACACACACACACACACAGAGAGAGAAAGAGAAAGAGAGAGAGAGAGAGAGAGAGAGAGACTTAAAAAAAAGTACATCCAAAAATAAAATAAAAAATTGAATATAAAAGGTGGGCAAAAGGGGGACCAGGAAGGAGGAGAAACTCTCTGTGCATAACTTCATTCCCCCATCCAACTGATGCAAGCTAGGCAATGTACTCACGCCTCCTTAGTGCTGATGTAGTGATTGCACTGGAAGATGCTCTCCAGCTCTTGTAGTTGCAGCACATTGAAGCTCTGTTGCCAACCGTGGCGGAATTCGGGCACCAACACTCTCACAGGATTAACAGTGGACCACGGCCCGGACACACGCTTTACATTTTCCAAATCTCCCATGGAATCAGGGACTGGCTCCTCTGGCTGCTTCTCCTTCTCCTGGTCACAGCCAGTGGCACCAAGGTCCTCTTGGTTGCTGTTATCCATGAGGTCGGCTACTGGCGCAGCAGGCCCACCTGCACTTATTTCTCCTGCTCTGTATCCTTCCGCTGCTGAGGCTCCCGACCCAGGCAGGCCCCGTCCACTCTCTCCCTCGTTTCTTCCCTCTCCAGCCAGCAAGACCATCAGAGTCTTTACACCTTAAGTGGGGAAACGAAAAACCAGGCCTCAGTGCCTAGGCTGCTGAGGAGGTGTCATGGAGTCAGGCCAAAGCCTGTGGCGCACAGCTCCAGTTGAGTCCTATAAGGGACGCTCCTCCCCTTGTGGATATCATCAACCCACCCTTCCCTAAACTCACTGACCATTCGCATTTTCCTCATCCTCCTCAGGTCCCACATCAAGCTTGTAATTGACGCTTTGTCGCTCCATGTCTGTAAAGCCGTGGAAGTCCTTATTCACTGTTACACCCCCCAACAATTCCGGAAGTAGAGCTTCTAAGCCACCAATGGTCTGCCGCCACACCTCCGGTCCCCATCTTCAATATTAGCATATATCCAATTATGGTAGTGTGTCCTGCCTTCTGGTTGTACTCCTGTTGCTGCGACTGAAGTCCACGCTGCAAAACTCAGGACAGTGGAAATGTTAACAGAGCAGGAATTATTAGAAGGAAATGATGGTTCCTCTTTGCAAGTCAGGTATATTAGGGGCTTCTACTTTGCATCTTCCTTGAGTCCTCCTGCCTTGTTTAATTAACTTCCTAAGGAAGAGATGGCAGTTCACTGAGGAAACCCATTTGCGGGGAGTAAGAAAAGATACCTCTGTACCTCCGGAGGCCTTGCGGAAATGTGTGGACAATACCGCTTCGTCTATTTCTCCACATTGCATCCCTGATCCATGGCTGAGACCGGATATAAGCTAATGATTCTATGTGGGAGGTTCTTCCTTAGGGCTTTCACAGAAAGTGAAGTTCACGTAGTGTATCCTGCTTCCAGGACGGCCTTTACGGGAGCTTGGGCAGAATTGCAGGCCCTGCTGGCTCAGCAGAGAGAGCAGAGGACTCACCTTCGCCAGGGTTTCTGGGGAGGAGTTAGAATTACTCTCAGGCTTTGATAAGTGCTTGTAAAAGCCGTGAGAATTGTCCTACCTGTGCTGAACTTCCTCACATTTGTCTTGGACACACACACACACACACACACACACACACACACACGTCCTGGAACTGTCATTCAAACAGATCCTACATTGGAATGTAGTCAGACTCATTGTAAGGCAGCCATATTTTCCCATGGTCTGGTCAATTATGTGTGTGGGGATGTGTGTGTGTGAGTATATGTATATATATATATTGCAAATGTTGCCTCCGTTCCTGATCCTACACACAGAGTTCTTCACCTCATCCACCCAAATAGAAGGCCCTGCACCACTATCATTTTTCCACACTGTCCCTTGTTTGGAGTGCACTCCTGGTGCTGCAGTTCTCCTTGGACAGCTCTGATAACTACCTCACAACAAAGCCTACATGTTTCTCTTTCCTAGATTTTCTTGCCTCTTTGCTCTAAATCCTGGCATTGCTCTTGTCAGTGTCAAGTACTGGGGAATTTATCTCTCCAGTCTGGAAAAATAGTGACGACATATGTTTATTGCTGGAGATGTAGCTCAGTTTGCAGAGTCTTACCTAACATGTATAAAGCCACCCATGGTTTACCTGGAGCACTGAAGGAGCAAGCATGGAGGCTCAATGCCGCAGTGCCTGTAATGTGAGCACTGGCAGAGAGAGGCAGGCTGCTCAGCTTTTCCAAACCATCTTTAGTTACTGAGTGTATACAGAAGTTTTTCTTTAACAAGGTTATGTCTCAATAAGGTAATTTCCTGAGACATGAGTTTATGTGTCAAAAAAAATATAGGGCATTCGTTTCAGCTTAACAATTCTCATTCATCTACTATCCTGTCATACAGTGAGCGGCCGAATTGATTTACATTTTATCTAATTTTACTGTCTGAGCATTGCATCCTTGCTTATAATGCAGCAGCTCAAATCCACCCTCACATTTTCTTTGCTCCAATTACCCCTGCCCTGTTCCTCTCTACTTCTCTCTTCCTATTTTACGTTTTTAACATCTACTTAGTCTCCTTTTTGCTGCCTGTGTGTATACTGATGTAAGACCATTACTGGAGCATGCATAACATCTTCATGATGTTACCATGGCAGCAAAGTGACTCTCCTTCACCCAGCTGAAGTCACTGGTCACCCTTACCATTTGAATGGACATTCCCAAGGCTTTCTCCTATTCGCCTTAGCGTTTTGGCTAGCCTTTTTCTGTGCAGGGCTTTTATAAGTATTCACAGGGGATGAATTCATATACACAGGGCCCTTGTGAGTACTCCCTGTCTAATTCAAGCTGAAATGTTTAACTGGGTGCATGTTTTCCTGCCATTTAGTTTTGAAGGTTCTTTGTATATTCTAGACACCAACACTTTGACAGAATTATAGTTGGCAAAGGTTTTTCCACCATTCTGTATGCAGTCTCTTTGTCACAAGGATGTTCTCCTTCTCTTTGCTGGAGCTTTTCATTTCTTTCAAAATGCCCAATACTGAATATCTGCTATTTTTCCCCCAGAAGACATCTGGCAAGATGGATAGGTGTGAGTGAAGCCAGAGTTATGGTAAGGAGAAGAAGACATTTTGACAGGAGAGCCATTCTAGAACTTGATTCTTATCTTGGATACATTTAACCTAGGCGCAAAGTGGTGGTGGTGGTCCTGGTGCTGCTGGTGGTGGTGTTTTAAGTGCTATGTTTCAAAATGAAATTTTTAAAATCTTTTTTATAATTTTCATTCACGTGTATAGATTTGCCTGTGTGTGCATGTAGCATGTGTGCAGGTGTTCTCAGAGAGAGAAGAGGATATGAAATTCCCTGGATTTAGGAGTGGTTATGCATGGGCTAGGAACCAAACTTGGTTCTTCCCCTACAAGAGCATCAAGTGCTCTTAACTCTTCTCTACAGCCTCCTTATAATGACTTTTGAGCCTTATGTTCTTTCTGAGTATAAAATTGAATAAGACACCCCAACCAACTTGAAATGGCTCATTTTAACACAGAGCATAGCTTCTCAAAGGAACACAGAACACACACACACAGATCAGATATAGATGTATCTTGCATATAAACTACAAATATATATTGTACCATATACTCTCTATGCATTAATACTTGTATTAATAAAATTGATATTCAAACTCACATATATACATATATATGAAATTCTTTAAAACATTGATATCTTCGGGATATCAATTATGAGACATCCCACTGGGGTTATGAAATATAAATTATATAAATAAGAATCATATTACTGGAGATAACCCTGATCCTAAAGAATTGAAATAGTGAAAACTAAGCATAAATTCTAACCTTATAGGAGCAATTTAAGTGCACCACAAACGGTTAGTTCTCAGTCAGAGCCAGGCACACAGAAAGCTGATGTAAACTTGGTTAAACAGAGACTGTGGGCATGGGGAAATCATAGAATCCAGTCCTCCTGCTGTTTGGAGGTGCCTAGTGAAGCCAAGCAGATACGGACACCCGTCATGATAACTCTCAGGACCATGCTGCTGCATCTGCCCAAAAATGCTGATAAGTATCTGCAGAGGGCTCTACAGTAGAGACAGAAACCTGGTGTGCAATGTTTGGTCCAATGTCCGGGAACTATTTTGCACTTCAAAGGCCACACAAGTCGGGCTCCCACATTCTAGGCAAGCCCTGCACTCTGTACCAGGTCTTCAGCACCTCACAGAATTACAGAGTGAGACACCAGGGTCTTCTGATATTAATATAAACTCTATTGACGTAAAAGTATAGAGGGCAACTAATATTACATGATGTGGTTTCTGATGTATAATTCTCATTATGATACCGAACCATTTTTTTTCTGGCTTGTTGTAGAATTGGCTTAAGGGAAGACAAGAACCATATCGGAGGCAGCAGAAGCTATAAATGCTCCGACGTGCCTCTGAAGACTATGCAGGAGAACTAGAGAACCATCCGTGTGCCGGAGCTGGATAGTGACAAGTTGTTGCTGCCACCTACGGTTTTATGTCCGCAGCATCTGTATTTCTAATAAAGAAGTGAAGTCTCTGCACCTTTGCTGCATTTGTTTTTACAAATTAGTATGAAACTTGTAAAGTTACCAAAGAGCTGTCCTAAAACAGGATGACAAGGTATCTTTCCATAAAATGACATCACTAAGTCAACGTCATTATGTCCCATGTACATAATAACGCATGTTTCCCAAGTACCTTGCTTGGTTTTGCTCTGACTCACACATTCCTTTCTGTCCCACTATCATGCTGCCCTCACTCCTGCCCTCTCTACTTGTGAGACCACAAATGTGGAAGGAAGGGAAGACAAGTCCTTAGTGAGGAAAAAATTTTTTTCCAAACAGGGTTAAACCTTGGAATCAGGCTCTAACCTTGGGCTTTGACAGAAACTTCCCAAGAGGGCAGTCAAAAATTCAAGGGAAGCAGGCAGCAAGTCTTCCCAATTCTCCCTGCAGCTCTCCCACTGTATGAAGCAGCTAGGACACTAGAAGTGACTTCCAGTGTGGGTGCTTCACAGCCACTAGAAGCCACATCCCATTCAGGCTGCAAGAGCACTTCCTTCTCTTTTGTGTCCTACCCCTGCAGCCCGAGAAACACACCATCCCTCCTCTCCAGAGCAGAAGGTGGGTGACACTCTTTGAGGTATTTTCAAACTGTATAATTCTCATGGCTTCAGAAACTGGGCAAACATCAGTGTTTCTCCAAAACCTAAAAAAAAAAAAAGTTCCTGAAAACTGAACGTGACTTTAAAAATAAATAAATAAATAAATAAATAGCCACCCAGTGGCTTATTGTTTTCATCATTCTGGTTCTATGGAACAGTCATACGCTGATCGATGTCAAAATGACAAAAATAAAAACAAACAATATGAAGACAAATGCCAGTGTGGGTGAGGGGAAACATGAGCACTTACAAACTAGTGTGGTCACTATTGAAATCAGTGTTGCTTTACAAAAAATAAAAAAAGCTAGAAATAGATCTACCACATGATCCAGCTATACCACTGTTTGCCATATACTCAAGGGGCATATATCTGACAGCAAAGAATCTTGCTCATCCATGTTCACTGTTGTATTACAATAGCCAAGGGATGGAGATAGCCTAGCTGTCCATGGGTTTATAAATGGGTAATGAATGTAGGAACATCGGAATATTACTCAGCCCTAAAGAAAAGTGAAAGTCTGAGATTCATAAGCAAATGAATAGAGTTGGAAACAATTACTCTGAGTGAGAAAATCCAGATGCAGAAAGGTAGATGTTGCACGCTTTCTCATTTACAAATGTTACCTTTGAAACTTGAAATATGTATGTTCCATTTGGCAACCCATAGATGTCAGAAAACTAGTGAGAGTCTGTAGTTGAAGAAGAAAAGTTATCATGAAATTTGAAATGAAATGCACCACTGTAAATGGTTAGAGGAGAGTGGGAAGGGGTAATTAACACAGAAGAAATTTCTATAAAGTCATAAAAAAACCCACTACATAGAAGTTTCCTAATATGTATATAGGAAACTTCTATGTATGTATGATTGTGTGTATGTGTGTGTATGTGTGTGTATGCATACATACATACATACATACATACATACATACATACATAAAAAGATGTTCAGGGAAAAAGTGATGTTAAATGAAGTCAACGAAAATACCCTTTGATGCTCACAGGTACCACGGATGATCTTATGTTCCTTCTACCAGACATGAGAGAAATGATTCCTTTTGGCATCTGGAAACCAGTTTCACAGGTTCCTGAGGAATGCAAACTTTTATTTAACCACCAGAAACCCTCCTTTTGTCCAGGTTGACCTCATTTCTGGATATTTAGAATGTCTTTTAAAGCATGGGTAGTTGATTTTCCTTGTAACTGATATTTCCTAGTGAAATATAATTGTGGACTTCATTGAAATGCTTTGTGTCTAAGGCTGCAATCTGCTAGCCTTTCTGTAATCTTTCAAAAGCTGGGTGGAAGCTTTCTCTGTCTGCACACACACGAAAAGATACCTGGAGGTCCAACTTCTCTTAATGGAGATCTTCCCTCGCTTTGGCGTTTCTTTCACCAAAGGGTCAGATAACAGACCAGCAGTTATGGCTGAAATGGAACAGCTGCTCCAGGAAGATGGAATGTACGAACTGAACACTGAAATGACAGCTAAGAAAACTGTTTCAAAAGACTCACACTGGAATTAACTGTTAGTGTTCATTCCCCTCATTAAGAGTAATATGTACCCCTGCCAAACAGAAACGGTTCTGCCTTTATTAAATCCTTTATGGGTACCCTCCTCCCATTGTTTGATCCATATTTAGGCATATGGAGAGCCTTTTTTTTCCATTTTTTATTAGGTATTTAACTCATTTACATTTCCAATGCTATACCAAAAGTCCCCCATATCCACCCACCCCCACTCCCCTGCCCACCCACTCCCCCTTTTTGGCCCTGGTATTCCCCTGTACTGGGGCATATAAAGTTTGCAAGTCCAATGGGCCTCTCTTTCCAGTGATGGCCGACTAGGCCATCTTTTGATATATATGCAGCTAGAGTCAAGAGCTCCGGGGTACTGGTTAGCTCATAATGTTGTTCCACCTATAGGGTTTCAGATCCCTTTAGCTCCTTGGCTACTTTCTCTAGCTCCTCCATTGGGAGCCCTATGATCCATCCATTAGCTGACTGTGAGCATCCACTTCTGTGTTTGCTGGGCCCCGGCATAGTCTCACAAGAGACAGCTACATCTGCGTCCTTTCAATAAAATCTTGCTAGTGTATGCAATGGTGTCAGCGTTTGGATGCTGATTATGGGGTGGATCCCTGGCTATGGCAGTCTCTACATGGTCCATCCTTTCATCTCAGCTCCAAACTCCGTCTCTGTAACTCCTTCCATGGGTGTTTTGTTCCCAAATCTAAGGAGGGGCATAGTGTCCACACTTCAGTCTTCATTCTCCTTGAGTTTCATGTGTTTAGCAAATTATATCTTATATCTTGGGTATCCTAGGTTTGGGGCTAATATCCACTTATCAGTGAATACATATTGTGTGAGTTTCTTTGTGAATGTGTTACCTCACTCAGGATGATGCCCTCCAGGTCCATCCATTTGGCTAGGAATTTCATAAATTCATTCTTTTTAATAGCTGAGTAGTACTCCATTGTGTAGATGTACCACATTTTCTGTATCCATTCCTCTGTTGAGGGGCATCTAGGTTCTTTCCAGCTTCTGGCTATTATAAATAAGGCTGCTATGAACATAGTGGAGCATGTGTCCTTCTTACCTGTTGGGGCATCTTCTGGATATATGCCCAGGAGAGGTATTGCTGGATCCTCTGGTAGTACTATGTCCAGTTTTCTGAGGAACCGCCAGACTGATTTCCAGAGTGGTTGTACAAGCCTGCACTCCCACCAACAATGGAGGAGTGATCCTCTTTCTCCACATCCTCGCCAGCATCTGCTGTCACCTGAATTTTTGATCTTAGCCATTCTGACTGGTGTGAGGTGGAATCTCAGGGTTGTTTTGATTTGCATTTCCCTGATGATTAAGGATGTTGAACATTTTTTCAAGTGCTTCTCTGCCATTCGGTATTCCTCAGGTGAGAATTCTTTGTTCAGTTCTGAGCCCCATTTTTTAATGGGGTTATTTGATTTTCTGAAGTCCACCTTCTTGAGTTCTTTATATATGTTGGATATTAGTCCCCTATCTGATTTAGGATAGGTAAAGATCCTTTCCCAATCTGTTGGTGGTCTTTTTGTCTTATTGACGGTGTCTTTTGCCTTGCAGAAACTTTGGAGTTTCATTAGGTCCCATTTGTCGATTCTCGATCTTACAGCACAAGCCATTGCTGTTCTGTTCAGGAATTTTTCCCCTGTGCCCATATCTTCAAGGCTTTTCCCCACTTTCTCCTCTATAAGTTTCAGTGTCTCTGGTTTTATGTGAAGTTCCTTGATCCACTTAGATTTGACCTTAGTACAAGGAGATAGGAGTAGACGGCAGGAAATAATCAAACTCAGGGGTGAAATCAACCAAGTGGAAACAAGAAGAACTATTCAAAGAATTAACCAAACGATGAGTTGGTTCTTTGAGAAAATCAACAAGATAGATATTGTTTATATATTAGATATTGTTTTGAATGGTTTGTCTCAATTCATATTTTCTCTGATATTCACCCTGAAAATTTTGAGGTGCTTAGAGCAAATGATACAGGTAGTATTTGATTACCAAGTTAGTTATTAATAGATATATGCAAACCCAAGCATGACTGTAATAAGCAAGTTTTAAAGCACTAATGAAGACCGTAAAACCTTCAAAAGAAATGTTCCTAACAATGTCAACAGTGGTACAGGAGATGCTATCTCAAACAAAACAACTGAAAACAAGACAAAAACTACAAAACAAATGGCATCAGGAAAAACAAAGTGTTCTGACAGGATAAAAGGAAACTCCAACAAAGAAGCTTAATGGAAAGCATCCAAAAAATTTTAATATTCAGTTAAGAATGAGGGACTCCAATCGCTGATTACCAGAAAAATCAAATATCACATTTCTTTTTTAAATTTATTTTTTAGTGTGTGCATGTCCCTATTGCACGTGCGGATCTAAGAGGACAGGGTGAGCGAGTGATCTTCTATGTATGTCCTCTGATTGGGACTCAGGGTCTCATAGTAAATGCCTTTTTCTGCTGAGTCATCTTCCACTATGGGTAAGGAAATATTAGAAGCCACAGCAGACAGGAAATGAGTATTAGAAAACCTCACCACACTGACCACACAGTCCTGGATTCCAAACATGATTGAAATCTGAGGCCCAAGCTCCCTGCAAGTTCCAGGGAAGCCGAGTTACACAGTGAGATCTAGGATCAAACATCAAAAGAGGGTCTCTGAACACATCTCCTCCACCCCTGCCAGGAACAACCAACCAACCAAGCAAACAGAAAACATATGGTGGAGTATGCTGTCAATCACAACACAAATGGCCTAATGGAGAATGGCCTGGCATGGGGCTCATTACATAACTGAGATAACTTTGAACTTGGGAGCTACCGGCCAAGAACGGGGCTTACAGACATATACTGCCTCGTTCTCATTCAGCCTGCTGCTGCTGCTGGTTGTTTGTTAGGTTTTCTTTTTGCTTTGTTGGCTTTATTTGTTTATTTTAATAGCTTAAAGATAGACTTGCGCTGTGCAGCAGAGGCTGGCCTGGCGCTCACTAATGTTGCTGGATGATAAAGTTGCTAGCCTGCATCCCTGAGTTCAAAACCCATGGCTCACAGGATGCAAACAAGAAACAACTCCCACAAGCTGTCTTCTAGCCTCCAGATATGCAGTCTTGTTAACATGCACACACAAGCACAGCACAACATGCCTGTGCATACTAACATACACACATACAAACGTTATGGAACTGACATTCAAACAGATCCTACATTGGGATGTAGTCAGACTCATCCTAAGGCAGCCACATTTTTCCATGGTCTGGTCAATTATGTCTTTGGGGATGTGTGTGTGAATATATGTATTCATATGTATGTATGTATGTGTATATATATGTATTTATGTATGTATGTCTATATATATGTGTGTGTATATATATATATATATATATATATATATATATATTGCAAATGTTGCCTCCGTTTCTGATCCTACACCCAGAGTTCTTCACCTCACCCTCACAAATAGAAGGCCCTGCACCACTATCATTTTTCCACACTGTCCCTTGTTTGGAGTGCACTCCTGGTGCTGCAGTTCTCCTTGGACATGACTCACCTCACAGCTCTGATAACTACCTCACAACAAAGCCTACATGTTTCTCTTTCCTAGATTTTCTTCCCTCTTTGCTCTAAATCCTGGCATTGCTCGTGTCAGTGTCAAGCACTGGAGAATTTACTCTCCAGTCAGGAAAAATAGTGACGACATATGTTTATTGCTGGAGATGTAGCTCAGTTTGCAGAGTCTTACCTAACATGTATAAAGCCACCCATGGTTTACCTGGAGCACTGAAGGAGCAAGCATGGAGGCTCAATGCTGCAGTGCCTGTAATGTGAGCACTGGCAGAGAGAGGCAGGCTGCTCAGCTTTTCCAAACCATCTTTAGTTAGTGAGTGTGTTCAGAAGTTTTTCTTTAACAAGGTTATGTCTCAATAAGGTAATTTCCTGAGACGTGAGTTTCTGTGTAAAAAAAAAAAAATTGGGCATTCATTTCGGCTTAACAATTCTCATTCATCTACTATCCTGTCATGCAGTGAGCGGCCGAATTGATTTACATTTTGTCTAATTTTACGTTGTGAGCATTGCATCCTTGCTTATAATGCAGCAGCTCAAATCCACCTTCGCATTCTCTTTCCTAAAATTACCCCTGCCCTTTTCCTCTCTACTTCTCCCTTCCTATTTTATGTTTTTAACACCTACTTAGTCTCCTTTTTGCTGCCTGTGTGTATACTGATGTAAGACCATTACTGCAGCATGCATAACATCCTCATGATGTTAACATGGCAGCAAAGTGACTCTCCTTCCCCCAGCTGAAGTCAATGGTCACCCTTACCATTTGAATGGACATTCCCAAGGCTTTCTCCTATTCGCAGTAGCATTTTGGCTAGCCTTTTTCTGTGCAGGTCTTTTATAAGTAGTCACAGGGGATGAATTCATATACACAGTGCCCTGGTGAGTACTCCCTGTTTAATTCAAGCTGAAATGTTTAACTGGGTGCATGTTTTCCTGCCATTTAGTTTTTAAGGTTCTTTGTATATTCTACACACCAACACTTTGACATAATTGAACTTGGTAAAGGTTTTTCCACCATTCTGTATGCAGTCTCTTTGTCACAAGGATGTTCTCCTTCTCTTTGCTCGAGCTTTTCTTTTTCTGAGTTCTCATTGGTCAACTGATAAGTTTACTGCCCACATCACCAGGACCCAGTTGAGGAAGTCCTTTCCTCTGCTAGGATGACGAGCCATATTGCCCACTTTCTCCAGCATTGGGTTCAGGGTATCAGGTCTTGTGCTGAGGTCCTTGATATATTTGGACTCGAGGCATGTGCAGGATGTAAGGTGAGGAAGGGAGGAGTCTGAGCAGAGTGGTGAGGGGGGGTGGCAGGGGCGTGTGTGTGATGGAGCAGCTTCTGAGTCCTTCCTGCTCTGCCCAGGTGGGCACATCCACTGCAGGGCAAATTCAATCACTGGAGCGCTTCGACATAGGGTAGAAAGACATCCAGCTACTATTCAGTGTGCCGTGCACCATTGGTGTCCCTAAGAAATGACAGTTGCATGTTTGCTTCCCAGAGCCAGAGGGTGGACAGGGTAGTACGGGTCATTAGGTGTTTCTTGGAATTTAAGTGGTGTTTAGTTTTCATCAGGCACTGTTTAAGAAATTACAAGTGTGGGAACCTATTTTAATAATCATTGTGTTTCTGAAATCTTGAGGCCTGTATAATGTAGACCTGTCCCTTTAAAAGTGCCAGCTCATCCGGTGAGAAAATTATGTTAGGAGGACAAAAACAATGTATGGGTCAATGCACACTCACTGTGACATGTGACAACCTTCTGTGATATTAAACAGCTACTGATGGTCCCGCAGTAACATCAACTCACAGAAGGAGACCTTGTTGCCCTCTTTAAATGGCATTTCCTTGATTAGGGCCACACCTACCATACTAATCAAAAAGACACATGAGTCAAAGAAACTGAGAATCTATTTATTTCACATACAAATGCTTAGGGAATAGAGATGCAATAACATGCTGGTGGAAGGCCGCAGGTGTCTGCATGTGGCTCCTGGTCAAGGGTGGTACACCAGGCCTCCTGTGCCATCTTCAGAGAAAGGTAGAGTGGGACCCCACAGGGGCATCATCATTCATTCCTAACTGACTTTGTCCTCTTCTGAAGTGCTCTCTCCTCTTCTTAAACCATCTCTACCATGAGAGGGAACAGGGATTTGTTCTGTATTATTTTCACGATTATAAATCAGAAACCACATCATTTAATAGTAGTTGCCCTCTATACTTTACATCAATAGAATTTATATTAATAATATCGTGCTCAGAAGACCCTGGTATCTCACTGCTGTAATTCTATGAGTACATGAAGACCTGGTACACAGTGCAGAGTTTGCCTAGAATGTGGGAGACCCACTTGTGTGGCCCTTGCAGTGCAAAATAGTTCCCGGACAGTGGACCAAACATTGCACACCAGGTTTCTGTCTCTACTGTAGAAGCCTCTGCAGATACTTATCAGCACTTTCGGGCAGATGCAGCAGCATGGTCCTGAGAGTTATCATGACGGGTGTCTGTATCTGTTTGGCTTCACTAGGCACCTCCAAACACCAGGAGGACTGGACTCTATGCTTCCCCCATGTCCACAGTCTCTGTTTAACCAAGTTTACATCAGCTTTCTGAGTGCCTGGCTCTGCCTGAGAACTAACCTTTTGCGGTGAACTCAAATTGCTCCTATAAGGTTAGAATTTATGCTTAGTTTTCACTATTTCAATTCTTTAGAATCAGGGTTATCTCCAGTAATATGATTCTTGTTTAAATAATTTATATTTCATAACCCCAGTGGGATATCTCATCATTGATATCCTGAAGATATCAATGTTCCAAAGAATTTCATATATATGTATATATGTGAGTTTGAATATCAATTTTATTAATACAAGTATTAATGCATAGAGAGTATGTGGTACAACATATATTTGTAGTTTATATGCAAGATACATCTATATCTGATCTGTGTGTGTGTGTTCTGTGTTCCTTTGAGAAGGTATGCTCTGTGTTAAAATGAACCATTTCAAGTTGGTTGGGGTCTCTTATTCAATTTTATACTCAGAAAGAACATAAGGCTCAAAAGTCATTATAAGGAGGCTGTAGAGAAGAGTTAAGAGCACTTGATGCTCTTGTAGGGGAAGAACCAAGTTTGGTTCCTAGCCCATGCATAACCACTCCTAAATCCAGGAAAACTGATATCCTCTTCTCTCTCTGAGAACACCTGCACACATGCTACATGCACACACAGGCAAATCTATACACGTGAATGAAAATTATAAAAAAGATTTTTAAAATGTCATTTTGAAACGTAACACTTCAAACACCACCACTACCACCACCACTTTGTGTATAGGATAAAAGTATCCAAGATAAGAATCAAGTTCTAGAATGGCTCTCCTGTCAAATTGTCTTCTTCTCCTTACCATAACTCTGGCTTCACTCACACCTATCCATCTTGCCAGATGTCTTCTGGGGGAAAAATGGCAGATATTCAGTATTGGGCATTTTGAAGGAAATGAAATGTTTTATTCATACTTCTCTAAATATTTATCCACCCTTCACTATCTGTCACATTCACCTTGAAGATTTTTGAAACTTAATTAAATTCCACTGGGATTTTGGTCCCAGCTGTTAGGAAGCAGAGGCACGTGGATCTCTGTGACTTCCAGGTCAGCCTGTTCTACAGAGTGAGTTCCAGGACAGCCAGGATTGTGCATTGTGCTTTTGTAAAATAATGTTTTCAGATAATGTTTCACTTTGACACTGTGAGAATATCACTCTCCCACAGACTCACATGTTTGAACGCTTATTGTATTGAATAAAATCCCCAGTTGGTAGAACTGTTTCGAAGGAAATGGAACTTGAGATCTTGTTGGAGGAGAGGTAGGCTTTGAACTTTCAAAACTCATGAGATTCTATCATTGCCTGTGGTTGTATCTCAAGATCTTAGCTAGTGCCTGTACCTGCCTGCCTGCTGCCATGCTCCCCGCCGTGATATTCAGGAACTCTCCCAAAACTCAGTTTTAATAAGGTGCCTTGGTCATGGCGTCTTATAACAGCAAGAGGAAAGGAACTAAGACAGTAGCCCAAACTGAGAAGGAAAGCCACCCCTGTGCAGGCTTGGCATTCATAGCACCAGGGTTACTGAAAGATGCCATCCTGCCGAGTATTGAATCTTGGTTACAGACCATTTTTTTAAGGAAAGGGAAACAAAATGTATGGAAAAAACAAAAACCCCATTAACTAAGGGAAAGGTGTCACCAGGTTCTGTGGTTTTTATGTTTAATGAAAGCACTTGGAAGTCAAACGCAGGCAGAAAATTTTATGAATTCCTTTTCTTTCCTTTCTTTTCTTTTCTTTTCTTTTCTTTTTTCTTATTTTGTTTTTTTTTTTTTTTTTTTTGAGACAGAGTTTCTCTGTGCAGACCTGGCTGTCCTGGAACTCACTTTGTAGACCAGGCTGGCCTTGAACTCAGAAATTCCCCTGCTTCTGCCTCCCGAGTGCTGGTATAAAAGGCTTGCACCACCACTTGAGCTAGATAGGTTCCATGCCAGCCAGCGAGATACACACACACACACACACACACACACACACACACACACACACACACACATATATATATATATACACACACAAGTATATTTAGGGAGACCCTGAAGAGATAATGCACTCATAAGTAAAACAAACAAACAAACAAACAAAGGAACTTAAAAGTCAAACACACGATATACAGATTTACGAAGTTGCTATAATTCCAAACAATCCACCTTTCACACTTTCAGTAGGGCCCTGCTTATAGAGAATACATAGCCTGAAGTTTTCCTCTGATACATTTAAATACTATCTGAAAATACCTTCATCCTCTTTGTCTTAGACAGATTTACAATTGATGCGATGAAACTACCTGACCTAAAGGAAGTTGGAGAGGACAGAGTTTATTTTGCTCAGTTCCGTATTTCGCTAACACTAAGAATAGGAACAGAAGTAGGATAGGAGCCTGGAGGCAGGAGCTGATGCAGAGGCCATGGAGGAATGCTGCTTGCTCCCCATGACTTGCTCAGTCTCCTTTCTTATAGAATCCAGGACCATCAGCCCAGGGGTGGCCTCACCCACAATAGGCTGGGCCCTCTCACTTTAACCAACAATCATGAAAGTACCCTAAAGACTTCTATCACCTGGTCTTAAAAAACATATATGTTCCTTATTTTATTGGCATTGATGTTTGGCCTGCAGGCATGCGTATGTGAGGGTGCCAGATCCTCTGGAACTGCAGTTACAGACCATTGCGACCTGCCACCTGGGTGCTGGGGTTTAAGTCTGACTCCTCTGGAAGAGCAGCTATTGCTCCTAACTGTTGAGGCCTCATCACTTATACTGTGACGCTCATCACAGAGCCTGCTCTTATGGAAACTTGTTCTCAACTGAGAATCCCTCCTCTCTGAGAACTCTAGCTTGTCTTATGTGGATATCAAAGTATCCAGAACAAACATTTGCACAAGTCTCCCACCTACCCCAGCACACTACCCTACCACACTACTACAGGATGCAGGATTCTGGCAGCCTTGATTTTGGAAGTGGCTTTAATTTAGGGTAACAGGCCAGCTGAGGAAATAGCCCAGAAGATTAAGGTGAAGAAGGTAAAGATAGAGACAAAGGTGAAGGTGAAGGAAGTGACTGACGGCCTACATTTGACACAGAGACTCACTAGGTGCAAGGAGAGAACAGCCTAACACAAGCTGTACTCTACACCCACATGAACACACGTGCACTGTCATAGACAAATCAACAAATACAGAGAGAATGTGCAGTTTTAAGGGGGTAGCAGTTGAAGGACCCGACAGCCACTATGGACTGCTCTGTGCTCCCAGGAAACAAGAATCTGCTTACCTTTCCTCTGCACGGATGAAGTGATTCTGCTGGAAAATGCGCTCCAGCTCCTGCAGCTGCCACCATTGGAAATTGTAGTGTAAGCTACGCTGCTGTACCCACACTGACTTAGGCCGCACACCAGATACCAGCACTGGAATAGGCTGCACTTTGTCTATGACCACAGCATCCCTGAGAACTGGCTCCTCTGGCAGCTTCTCCTCCTCCTGGGCACTGCCACTGGTGTCCTGGTCCTCTTGGTTGCTGTTATCCATGAGGTCTGCATCACCAGCAGCAGGCCCACCTTCTCCACTTAATTCTTCTGCTTTGTCCCATTCCACTGCTGCGGCTCCGGACTGGCCCAGTACACTCTCTCCCTCATTTCTTCCCTCTCCATCCAGTGGTAAGACTGTCTGTGTCTTCCCACCTGTATGTGGGGAAACAAAACAAAACAAGACAAACAAACAAACAAACAGGCATCAGGGCCTAGGCTGGTGCTGAGGTGTTGTTAAGTCTCAGGAAAGGCTCCAGAGCACTGCAACTCTCAAGTCACCTCTGTGGGACACATTCCTCCTCTCATGGATGTGGACAATCCACCATTCCCAGAAGGCACTCACCATTCAAATTTTCCTTGTCCTTGCCAAGTCCCTCATGAAGTAGGTAGTTGGTGTTTTGATGCTCCATGTCCTGAGTGCTTCCCTGCAGCTTTCCCCAGCAGATTCTGAGTCGGAGTTCCTGAGGTTGTGAAAACCGAAAGCCGAAAGCCGACAGCCGACAGCCGACAGCCGAAAGCCGAAAGCCGAAAGCCGAAAGCCGAAAGCCGAAAGCCGAAAGCCGAAAGCCGAAAGCTGAAAGCCGAAAACCTAGCTTTGCAACCAGGAAGAGATTCTCTCATAGCCCTTGGGGGCGGTAGTGCAGGTTACCAAGTGTCCAATCATAGGTGAGCTATCCTGACCTCCATTTGATCTCCTGCAGCTATGGGTTGAGCCTCAGGTGCAAAACAGAACAGGTTTGTGCTGCAAGGAGCAGGATATCATTGCAGGGACCGCATGGTACTCAAGCTGGTATGGATGCACATGTGGTGACCCACCTCGCAGTTGGATAAATTACTGTCTATGTTCAACTGTGCCAAACGACTCGTACTGAAGAAGAAAAGCTCTGGAGACAATACACAAGTGTTTTTAGAATATCTCTTGTTTAGTTGGGGGGTGTCTTTTCACGACATTCATCCCAGCGTTCAGGGGAAAGAATGAAGTGGATTCTGAGTTTCAGGCCAGGCTTGTTTACATGGTGATTTTCAGAAAACCAGAACCACAGTGAGACCACCTCCTCTCAAAACACAGAGTGTCTTTCCTCTAGGCCTAGTAGTTTATACTAGCGGCCTGTTACTTGATAGAGAAGAGAAATTAAACGGAGAAGGTGATCCACCAGGTCTCTTCCTTTGAGTGTTCACAGAAAGCTCAGTTAGAGTCTGCCATGTGTCCATGGTGTGCCTTTTCAGGAGCTTGGGTGAGGATGGGGGGTTATTAGTCCTGGACAGACTGGTTAAAACTGTGAAGGACTGAGTAAATCGCCATACCTTGCTAAGGTTCCCTGCATTTCTCTTGAATGGGCCTTCCTAATGTGTTCGCTGGAAGGTCAAAGGGTCGAGAGCAGGCGCCAGTCTCTATCCAGATACTGTCAGATAAGCAGCCCCTCTGCAGGCATGTGGTCAAACTGGTCTTTAGGAGCAAACATTTTACAACAGGCTCTGGCCACTCAGAGACTAGGAATAGCCCCTAGGAACTAGGCCATCTCCAGGTGGTTGTTTTTCTAGGGTGGGAATATTCTGGGGTCTTGATGCCAGAGGAGGGGTTCTTCTCCACCCAAAAGACATACCTCAATATTCTGGACCTTTCTTAAAACCAAACTTACACATACATGTTTCTGGCCCTGTTTGTTCTTTGTTGTGTAGCCTGAAACTACTGTGGTTTCAGGGTGCACAGAACCTGGATATTTTTTTTATGTATAATTCTGGTCAAGATTATAGAGATATCAATTTTTGTGTTGAAAAATACAGCTTGCTACATAGAATCCTTGCCTAACAAACATAATGTTCTCCTTGGCAAATCCGTAACAGTCATTTCTTTTTTTCTTCTCTTTTCTTCTCTGTTCTTTTTTTTTTTCCTTTTGCATTTTGTTTGTTTGTTTCTTTGTTTTTGGTTTTAATTTCAAGACTAGGTTTCTCTCTGTAGCCCCTGGAAGTCCTGGAACCACTCTGTATATAATTTCAGTATCTTGAAGGTTCTCCACACTGATTTTCAGAGTGATGACATCAGCTTGTGGCCACACCTCCAGTGAACAAAGGTTCCCTTTTCCCACATAATTGGCAGCATTTGTGCTTCACAGGTTTCCTGAGTTTAACCACTGTGGATTGGGGGAAGATGAATTTAAAAGTAGTTTTCATTTGAACTTTTCTAATTGCTAAGGGTGTTGAACACATTAGAGATTTGGTTTTTTACTTTAATCGTTTTTTATTTTCTATCCTAAGACCTCTGTGTTCAGATCCATAGACCCTCTTTCTTTTTTTTTTTTTAATTGGGTCATTTGATATCTTGATTTTAGTGGTCTGTCAGATTTTTCTTTGTTTGGGTACACTGTGGTTGTCTTCAGACACCCCCCCACACACACACACACACAAGGGCATTGGACCCCATTACAGATGGTTGTGAGCCACCATGTGGTTGCTGGGAATCAATACCTCTGCAAGAGCAATCTGTGCTCATAACCACTGAGCCATCTCTGCAGCATGACATTTTTTTTTGACACGTGTATATGTAGGAATGAATCCATGATCTCTCTTGTCACTATGTCTAATTGTTAGTGTATACAAGGGCAACTGGATTTTGTAACTTGGTTTTGTATCCTGCCACTTTATTGATTTTTTAAATATATGCCTGTATTTGGCTTGCAAGCATTTTCCCCTTTAATTCTCAACATCATGTAAAAAGTTCAGGCAATGCAGTTGCGGGAGACATCTCCAAACCCAGGGCTGATGGAGCTGGGTGTCAGGTGAAGATTCAAAGTTCCCGGGAGTCATGGGATGTCCTGAGATGTTCAGTGATCGAATTTGTTGGATGTCTTATTGAAGAGTTTGTAGAAGGAGTGAGGGACCTGGAGTGGCTACGAACTCCATAGTTGGACCAACAGGATCAAGTCACTCTTGGGAGCTCTCAGAAAATGAACCACCAACCAAAGTGTATACACCGGCGGGACTTAAACCCCCATATATATGTAGCAGATGTCCTGCTTGGAAGGTACCTGGAGGAAATGGGGCAGTTATCATGATATAAAGTGAATAATATAAATTAATGAAAAAAATAAACAAAAAAGAAAAACAAACAAAACCAGATTGCAGTTGACAAAGACACCTGACATAGTCATCTGACTTCGAGTGCACAAGCATACATGGACACACCACACCAACACATGCATACATATCCCTTGGGCAATCACCATAAAGAGAAACTGATGATGTAGGAAGTGAAATACTACCTCTCCATTTTGATCTCAGTCTACATGATTTTGAAGCAATTTTTAATTCACTGAAGTCTTTACCCAGAATTTAGTCTTGCCTGGTATTAAGGTCATGGTACATTTCTTTGAAATTTACTTGTCTGTTTCTGCATTTTTAATATTTCATTTTCTGGCAGATTTTTCTTTTAAGATACTTTCATTTTATATATATTACAGAACACATACACCCCCACACATGCACACACACAGCTTTCTTCTGCATGAATGGCTCTGCACTACATCTGTGCAGTTCCTGAGCAGTCCAGAGGAGGGCTGAGGATTCCCTGGGACTGGAGTCACAGATGATTGTGAGCTACCATGTGCTAGGTGTGTGTTCTCTGATTTTTCTGTTCTCCTCCTGTTGGTTTGATTGTTTACTTTTCATATGATGGTGTTTGTTCTATTACAATATATGTATACATTTGTTATGTTTTGTTGTTATCTATCAGAAGCCTATTCCTTCCTCAGAAAGAAAATAGGATTAGACCAGGATGAAAGGGGAAGAGGGAGTTACTGGAAGGAGTGGAGGGAAGGGTAAGGCAACTGTAATCAGGATACATTGTATGACCGAAGCCCTATTTTTAATAAAAAGAGGGGAAAAGAGAAAAGAGAAAAAAGTTCTCTCCTGTAACTTACACTAGCAAAAGTATTGTCTTGTACTACTTTTCATATAGACTCTAAATATTGATAAAAATAATTGTTATACATTATGTTAATAATGTATAACAATTTATGATATGAATATAAATATATAATATAATATTTTGCTATAAAACATTAATGTAAATACATTATATTAATATAAAATATTACTATAAAATGTAATATATACTATAGGTAATACTAATTTAACTATATAATGTTGTCCACATATTTATCTTCTTCTGGCACAATTCATCACACTCTGTAATTCTTTTTTTACACCCTAAGTCCCAAGGGCCTCTCCTCCCACTGATGTCTCATCAGGCCATCCTCTGCCACATATGTGGCCAGTACCATGGGCGCCTCCATGTGTATTCTTTCATCGGTGGTCCAGTCCCTTGGAAATCCAGGGGATCTGGCCAGTTAACACTGTTGCTCCCTTCATGGGGCTGCAAAGCCCCTCAGCTCCTTCAGTCCCTTCTCCAACTCCTCCATCGGAGAACCCTGTGCTCAGTCCAATGGTTGGTTGTGAGCACCCACCTCTGTATTTGTCAGGCTTTGGCAGAGTGTCTCGGGAGGCAGCCATATCAGGCTTCCATCAGCAAGCACTTCCCAGCATCTACAGTAGCGTCTGGATTTGGTAGCTATATATGGGATGGATCCCTAGGTGGTACAGTCTCTGGGTGGCCTTTTTTCACTCTCTGCTCCATACTTTCTCTCCATATTTGCTCCTGTGAATATTTTGTTCAGCCTTCTAAGAAGTAGTAAAGCACCCACAGTTTGGTCTTACTTCTTTTTGGGCTTCATATGGTCTGTGAATTGAATCTTGGATATTCTGAACATTTGGGCTAATATCCACTTATTAGTGAGTGCATGCCATGTGTGTTCTTTTGTGACTGAATTACTGTATTTCTGTATGAGTGTGTATCTCTACTAAGTGTGGTATAATGGTTAAGTGTGTGAGTATGTGTGAATGTGTGAGTGTGTGCATGTATATGAGTGTGCATGAAAGAGAGTTGTGGGAGTGAGTGTGTGTTGTGTTATTGTGTTTTGGGTGTTAGTGTGAGTGCATGTGTGACTTTAACTGAGTGTGTAAGGTGGAGTGTGAGTGTGTGTATATGAGTGTTTACATGTTTGTATTTATCCATGTGTGTGTGAGTGTATGTGTTTAGTGTCTTTCGCTTAGAATAAAGTGTTCTCCCTTATTGTTTATGATCAATTTTAGTTGGAAGGCAAGGGGATTTTTGCTCAGATATTAGGATAGGACCATGTTCTTGTTTCCTGGTCCCATTTGCTTGGAATATTTTTCCACACAACCTTTCACTGTCCTTCAAGATAAGAAGAGTTTCTTTTAGACAGCAAAAGTTAGAGTTTCTTTCTTAATTTGTTCATCCAAATTGTGTCTTTTTGTGGAGTAGTTAAGGCTATGAATCGTTAAAGGTGTTATTGAAATGTGTGTGTTGTTTGCAGCAGTTTTATTGTTCTTCTTTGTTTTGTGTGTGTGTGGTCCCATGTTGTGTTTCAGTAACCATAGCTTCACCTGTTCATATAGAGTCAATTGATATGCTCATTTTTTCTCCTCATTCTGACATTTTGCCTCCAATATTCTCTGTAGAGCTGGTTTGGTGGACATGAATTCTACCATGCATGTAACAAGACCTTTTTTCTTTCTTTTACAATTTTGGTGTATAGTTTTGCTGGGTATAGTAGTCTAGACTGGCAGTTGCCATCCTTTAGAACATTGCGCCAGGGTCCTCAGGATTTCCGAGTTTCCACTGAGGACTCTGGTGTTGTTCTAATGGACTTTTTCCTCTTTATATGAGAATTCCTTTTATTCTCTTTTGGCTTTGATGCACCCTGCAGAGTTTCTTTTCCAGCTCAATTTGTTGTTTCTGGTTCTTGTTTTCTAGTAAGAACTCCAGAAACGATCTATGAAAATACATCCTTTGTACTTATCACAAAAATCAATTTTGAAATTGAGGTTTCTGCTGGCTTCTTATATTTTATCTATGTACTCTAGGTCCTGAGAGAAAACATCATCCCATGCCTCTCTCGGCTCCCTTAAGTGAAAGATGCCTCTCTTGCATCTCTGTGAATGACCAGCCCGTATTTCCAGGATGAGGAGTGAGGGGTACAGCATGGCAGAAGGTGCAAGCAGCTGGGGTCTGAGTTTGACAGGGCATCTAATCATGAATTCCAGCCCCACAGAAGATGGGGAGAGTGTCAGCTTCTGCATCTGTAATGAACACATTGGCAACTATGGTCTCTGGTAAATTTGCATCTCTGAATCTTCCATGACTCTGGAAGATCTCAGGCACACAGTGCCATAGGGTGAATACAGTGATGTACACTCGGTGTTCTTGGATTGTTGTTTTATGAAACGGATTTATTTTAGTCCATGTAAAGTAGTCTCTCAGGAATATTATCACCAAAGTGACTTGCTTATAGAGATTTATAATTTAGAATAAACATAATTAACACAACAAGAATTTCTCTATTGTACTGAGGTATGATGTAAAATGTATTGATACGCTATACTATTTCAAGGAGATAATTGGACTTCTGTGCTAAAGCAACTTTACTACTAAGCCTATGGTGATAGAAGGAAAAGAGCAGCTAGGAGATGTTCTCCTCATAATCTTGCAGAGAAGCAGAGACGTCTAATTTGTACCACACAGCCACCAGGATTTTTTCATAGTTTTGTTTTGTTTTTGTTTTTTTTTCATCGTGAAAGGCTCCTGAATGAGAGATTCCATACTTCTTCTGGAAAAATTATTTGAGTTCGAACATGTTGATCTCTGAACTGGGGGCCATGATCCTGATAGTGAGGGCCAGCATTCTTCAGCTGGTATACTGCTGGCACATCAATGTAGGTAGAGTGTTTCAGAATTACCGTGACCAGAACATGAACAAAGTTGTGTTCTTGAATTTTAAGTTGTAAGTGTTTACCAGGAACTATTTTAAAAGTTACAATATGGAAAAAACAGAGCTTATAAATATATATTATACTAAATCAAAAGGCACATGGGACAATTATATTGAAAATTCATATTGTTATTGAAATATAATCGCTTCAGATATAAGAGTTTAATAACATATCGTTAGGAGAAGAAAACAATTCCTCTCTCTATGTTGCCTTGGCGATAGTGGCACTGCAGGGTTCCTCCACAGTCTTCAGGAAAGATGTTCTGAGAAGCAGGAGGAGAACTTCTGAGACCTTATAGCCTCTTATACCACCTGTATTGTTCTCTCCTCTTCTGAAACCATCTCTACAATGAGTGAGAAGAAGGAATTGGTTCAGAGAAGCAAACTTTTAGGACCATAATTGAAAAAAAAGCATACCATGTAAGTTCATATATCAGTGTTACTTTAACCTGGTGTCTAACCCTTCTTTCTAATTTTCTGAGGGACTAAAGGGTTAGCAAGCTGTTCAGCGCTTGCCTAGAATGTTGTAGACCCTGCTTTCCACAGCAGCACTGCAAAATAGTCCCAGAAAAGTATTCAAAGGTTGCTCACCTTGTTTCCCTCTCTACTGAATTCACATTTTAGCAAGTGGGCAGCATTTTCAGGCAGATGCACCAGCCTATTCACCAGCTTTATGAGTGCTGGGTTCAGCCTTTCAGCTATGGCCTAACTAATATTCCTTCTGCAAGGATAAAATTTACGTTTGGTTTTGAGCATTTGAGATAGATTATGATTGTGCAGCTCCTAACTTCAGTATGATGTCACAGAGTAACTCTACCTTAAAACACCAGCATTACAAGGAATTGCACATAGTTATGTATGTATGTCTGTATATGTATACATAATTAATGTAATCATCTCTACTAAATACCTGTGTTATAAGTTAAGACATCTGTATTTATAATTTACCTACAGAGTACATGTATGTGTAATAGGTATGTGTCTAAGAAATGAAAGTCGTTCAGTGCTCTTCTTTATTTGTTTAGGAAGTCACGTTCCATTTTGAAATATGCCCTTTGTGCATGGTGAGGCTTCCTTATTCCATGTCTACTCACAAAGACCTTAGAGCTGAAAAGTAACTTGGTGCAGACAGCAGAGACAGCTCAGTGGCTAAGAGTCCTTGCTGCTCCTGCACATGGGCCAGAGTTTGCTTCCCAGTGTCTGAGCCTGGTGCATCAAGATGACCTCTAAATCCAGCTTCAGGGAATAAGTGTCCTCCTCTGGATTTTGTAAATCCAGGGTCAGGGAATAAGTGTCCTCCTCTGGATTTTGTAAATCCAGCGTCAGGGAATAAATGATCTCCTCTGGATTTTTTTGGCACTTGGCCACATATTTTATACACAGAGACATACACATAGTAAAAATAAAACAATCTTGGAAAATACTCTGAAACAGTTTTATGTTAACAATTTCATGGATAAGATGAATGCGACCAAGACATAAGGCAAGTTGTAAACTGGCTGTCCTGCCAAAGGTCTTTCTTTGGTTTACTGACCTTCACTATGGCTTCATTCACACCCATCCATCGGGCCAGTTGTTTACTGAGGGTAAAAGGATAGATGTTCAGTATTTACCGATATACATGAAAGAAAAAAATGTGAATCATCTTATATATTTGCTTTAAAATGTTGGTCTCATTCCCCAACTTCTTTGACATTTATCTGGAAGGATTTGAAGATTTAAACAAATTCTATATGTAATTTTATTTATTATTAATGGACCGTTCATACACATGAGCATCCATGCATGCCCCTAGAAAGCATTATTAAAAGCCACAACACAGGCGTCAAAAACCTTAAGGAAATGCTGTCAATATTCTCTGTGGTGGTGTATGAGACCCTGCCTCTAAAAACAAGAGAAAAGCAAACAGAGCAATAGTTGCAAAGCAAATGCACACAGGAATGCTGTGAGAGGCCCTTTGTCAGGACAGAAGGTTAAACTCAAGAGAAGATGGATTAATAGGGAGGACAGGAAAATTTCTAATGTGCCATTAGTATAAGAGGACTTCTAATGTACAGAGTGTTGGGGGAAATGAAATGTTACATTTCTTTGAATTACTCTTTGGGGGTGTGTATACACACATACACACACACTCCTATGCCCTAGTGAACATGTAGATGTTAGAGGGCACCTACTGGAAGTTAGTTTCCTTTTTCTATCATATGGATGTGGATACTGGGGACAAAACTCTGGTTCTCCAGGTTGGTGGCAAGTACTTTTACCCACTGAACCATAATCTCACAAGCCTTGGGCAAGAAAATATCAAAAGCACTTCAGACAGAAAAGAAACAATCAAACAAATCCACAAAAGAATCAAAGAACAAGAAAAACAACCCTCCATAGTACTGGCAAATGCTTCTTGGATTCCCAGAATGACAGAGGATGGAAATTCAGACAATGGGTCCCTGTGAGTTCCAGGTGAGCCTGGACTACAGAGTGAGCAGACAAGAATAAACAGAAAGGGAAACCCAGCTAAGCTGAACATGCCTTAGATCTCAGCACAAAAGCTCTTACACATGCTCAATATTAAGTCCTGGTTTTGTGGACCATTTTCTGTGGGCAGTTTGGGGGGGGGAAGCAAAGCCAAAAAAACTAGGAGAATGTTGGGAGCCAGGCTTGGTGGAGCATGTTGTCCCAGCACTTGAGAGGCAAAGGTGGGAGGATCTCTGTGAGTTTGAGATCAGTCTGCTGCTATAATGTGAGTGCCAGACCAGGAAGGGATTCCTAGAGAGATCTTGGAGGTGGTCGGTAAGGAGAGAAATTTGTCAGTGAGTTTCTAATTATAAAACACTTAAAGGAAAAATACATGATGTACAGATATATCAAAAACTTTAAGAACAGCAGGATACCCCTCTGTAGTATGGCAACCATAGCTCAGCCTTGCATATCTCTTTTAAAAGAACATAACTACTGTAGGAGACATGGACGGAAGTTTTGTACTTGGACTCATGTGAATACTGTATGAAAATACCTTCAAGGTCATTTTGTATGACTCTTACCCCTACCTCGGAACCATAGTGGAGGACACTGGATCTGGCAGTCTGAATTTCCCAGGTGATTAGGATTTCAAGAGGCAAGAGTTTGTGGGGACTGACAAGATGGCTAAGTGGGTCCCTGTGCTTTCCGGATAGCCCTGATGTTCTCAGTTTGATGTCTTGTACCCACATGATGGATTATAAAACTAAACGCTGTAAGTGTCCTCTTGCCTCCTCATGTGCCAGGTGGTGCATATACTCACACACATGCAAATCCACCGACCCGCCACATGCCCACCCCCACCAAATAAATGAAGGTCTGTATTTAAAATATAAATTCAAAAACGAGGCTCTGTGGGGGAGCAGGGAGGAGGTTAATGGTCACTTCGGACCAGCACTTGCTCCCATCAAGTAGGAGAAAAGGCCAGGCAATCTCCTCACCTTGCTTCTAGACTGAGAAATTAATTCATCCGGAAAATTCTCTCCAGTTCGTCCAGCTGCCACTGGGTGAATCTATGGTGCAATCGACGTCGTGGCACCTGCCTTGGCGCTTCAGCCTGGTCACTCTCTCCTTCAACATGCTCAGGAATCTGCTCCCTCACTTCCTGCTCATTCTTCTCACCTCCCTTGGTGCCACCATCTTCCTTGTTCCTGTCTTCCTCTACAAGGCCTGCAGTGCCAGCAGCGGCGGGACTCTCTCCATTTAATGCTTCTTTTCCTCTACCCCTTGCGGCTGTGGCTCCCAATGCCGACTCCACCTGTCCTCCATCTTCTTCATTTTTTCCCTCTTCAGCCGGCAAAACCTTGGTACCTGGAGGTGGGAAAATAGAGAAAAGTCAACCTTGCCGCCAAAAGTAGGCAGCAAGTCGCAGAGATGACAGCTGCCCATGGCGCCATTCCCATCATGCCTCCCGAGCCACCTCCATGTCTCTCAGGGATATAGTTATATCACCATTCCACCTACCTACTGACCATTCCAGCTACGTACTGACCATCTCCTGTACCCTCACCCTCATATACTACCCGAATGAACAAGTACTTGATGTTGTAACAGTCCATACCTTGGGTGCTGTCCATTTTAGTCTCACATCCGTTGACTGACCTTGAAGCTCTGTGGTAATCCTGAGGTAGTTCCGGTAATAGAGCAGAGCGGTGACCGTTGA
The DNA here is from genome assembly GCF_000001635.26 of Mus musculus. Taxonomy (NCBI): domain Eukaryota; kingdom Metazoa; phylum Chordata; class Mammalia; order Rodentia; family Muridae; genus Mus; species Mus musculus. The sequence goes on along the minus strand of NC_000086.7, from coordinate 37,503,923 downwards.
CCTGGAAGAGATTTCTTCCAGCCCGTTCCACATTACTATGTATCCAGTTAGAGATGGAACGTTCTGGCTTCATGCTCATCACCTGTTGCTATGGTGAGGTAGGTGCCCAGAGGTGCTATAATGAGGACCATTAGGTGCTCACCCTGAGGTGCCCTGGTGAGAGGAGTTTGTTGCTGGGATGAGCAGGGTATGTTTTCAGGGAGGACACAAACCTCGGGGAAGTAGAGATGCAGAAATAACCTTTGAAACTGCATCTCAGCTGACTTCTCTGACCTTATTGAATTTTATTCCTACCGAGGGGATGGTGGTCAACTGTGTAGAAGCCAAGTTGTGGGGAGCAAGAAAATATCTCCCAGTAACTCTGGAGCCCTTGAGGAAAATGTTTGTAGAACTACCTCTTGGTCTAGTGCTCCACATTGATTCCCTGGTAGGTGGCAGAGAAAAGAAGTTACATCAATGTGATTATCTAGGAGGCCTGTTCCTTTGGGCTGTCACAGAAAGTGAACTTAGATCCTGTGATGGTTTGAATGAGAATGACTGCCTATAGACACATATATTTGAATTCTAGGTCTCCAGTTGGTAGAAGTACTTGGAAAGGACTGGGGGCTATAGCCTTGTTAGAGGAGGTCTGGCTTTGTGGGAAGAGGCTTATTGTTAGGCGTGGGCTTTCAGGTTTCAAAGGCCCACACCATTCCAAATTAATACATGTCCCCTCTCTTGAGAGCCTGTTGGTGAAGAAGATACAAGCTCCCAGCTACTCCTCTAGTGCCATGCCTGCCTACCTGCTGCCATGCTTCCTGCCATCATGATTGTGGATTCACCCTCTGAAACTCTAAGCAGGCCACCAGGTAAAGAGGAGGGTAGCTAACACAGAGCTTGTTGTGCTTCCATGCTCTGCCTTTACAGGAGCTTGGGTAGACTTGCTGGTCCTGCTGGCTCAGAAGAACGATCAGAGGGCTCAACTTCACCAGGGCTTGCGGTGCAGGGATTCGGGTAGGTTAGTAGTACTGTCAAGTTTTGGTAAGTACTGGTAAAAGCTATGAGACTTGTCATACCTGTGCTGAGCTTTGTCACATTTGTCTCGAAGGCACACACACACGCACACACACACACACACACACACACACACACACACACAGAACTCTGAGAAAGCATGCTTTTATACCTGGGTCTCTATCCCAGGACTGTCTGTCAAGCAGACCCTGTGTTGGTATGTGCTCAGACTCGTCCCAATGCAGCCACATTTTCCCAACATGTTCTGCTCACTCTTAAAATAGAAGGCCCTGCACCACTATCATATTTCCACACTGTTTCTAGTGTAGGGTGGGAATATCCTGGAGCCCTGGAGTTTTCCTTGAGTAAGACTTAGCTCACAGCTCTGATAACTACCTCACAACGAAGCCTACATGTGTCTCTTTCCTAGTTTTTCTGCTCTCTTTGCTCTGAATCCCATCATTGCTTGTGTCAAGCACAGGAGAATTGTTTTTTCTAGACCTAGTGTAGTCAAAACAGTAAAGACATACATTTCAGGGCTAGGGCTGTAGCTCAGTTTGCATTGTCCTTACCCAGCATGCTTAAAGTCACATGATCTCTGAACTGCATTGTAATGCTATCCTGTGAGGAGGTAGATGCCAGGGCCATGCTAGTGTACAGAGTGAGTTTGTGTTCAGAGAGGGACATATGACCGCATCTAAAAATAGAAAATGACACTCTTTCTAAATAAAGACAACCATTTATTTCCCCGTTTATGATTCTGGAATCTACAGTTATGAAGTGTGCATGGAGCCTGCTTTAATTTTTATAATTTACTGACAAGTGTTGTTTTCACTTATTATATTATCTATGTGGAGAATATTCCCTGTATGTTTGTAAACAATATGTATATTGCTGCTTGTGGTTAGAACATCCACTTTATCTATTGTGCTTTATTATGGTGTGTTTTCCTTTCCTTTGGATGCTCTATTTTTATTATACATTATTAAAATAATATATTGCAATCTATATCATTTTACAACTGCCCATCTCTCACTTCATATTGTTATTCTATGTCCCTTCTTTAAAAAATATTTTTGAGACAGTGTTCGGTAAGCATCTCCAGAATGTTAATCTGTTCCTCCTGCTTCCTCCTCCTGGTTTCTGGGATAATGGCAATTGCTACCATCCTCTGTCCTTTTTGAATAATTGTTCTGGTCACATCTAGAAATATCCATCCACGGGGCTTTCAAGGCTCCTTTCACTGCCTTAAATATGCTGGTCTCAGTACTTGCTGCCCCCCATGTTCACGAGAGTGCTCTTCCTTATATTTACGTGTCTTTGCATAAGGCGCTTCTTCTTTGCTGCTGTTGTCAAGCAATCCTTTTCTTTATCAGGAGCAGGAGAGTCTTGGTGTCAATCTCAGTTTAGGGTGCTTTAATGAGGTTAGGCTTTTTCCTTGGCTAATGGTGTAGGATTTGCAGTATTTACACATTTTGCCATTATTTCTCCAAGTCTTCATTTCCCCCCTTCCTCTAGACCTTCTAATTCTTGGGCATTGTACTCAGGGGTTCTCACAATTTTTCTTTTTAAATTTATATTTTATTTCCTTGTATTATGGGATGTATGCCATGGCACATACCCACAAACCATAGGACAACCTGTGGGAATCAGTTCTGTCTTACTGTGAGGAACCTGGGCACCAAACTCAGGACACCAAGCTTGGATGCAAACATCTTTACCCATGGATGCATCCTGTTAACCCCTACATTTTTCTTTTCCTAAGGTACTTTTGCCCACTCTCCCTACCCATCCAATCCCACACTTCCCAGTACTTTCAAAATCTTCTTCTTCATTCCTCAGACTGAGTACTCTCAACTGACCCATCTTTAAGACCACCCTCTTCTCTTATTTCCATTTCTCAGACTGAGTACTCTCAACTGACCCATCTTCAAGACTACCCTCTTCTCTTATTTCCATTCCTCAGACTGAGTACTCTCAACTGACCCATCTTCTAGACTACCCTCTTCTCTTATTTCCATTTCTCAGACTGAGTACTCTCAACTGACCCATCTTCTAGACTACCCTCTTCTCTTATTTCCATTCCTCAGACTGAGTACTCTCAACTGACCCATCTTCTAGACTACCCTCTTCTCTTATTTCCATTCCTCAGACTGAGTACTCTCAACTGACCCATCTTCAAGACTACCCTCCTCTCTTATTTCCATTCCTCTGACTGAGTACTCTCAACTGACCCATCTTCTAGGCTACCCTCTTCTCTTATTTCCATTCCTCAGACTGAGTACTCTCAACTGACCCATCTTCTAGACTACCCTCTTCTCTTATTTCCATTCCTCAGACTGAGTACTCTCAACCCTCCAATCTTCAAGTCTAACCAGTTCTCTTATTGGCTGCTGCAGTGATTTTTATTCAATGAAGTTATTTGTCTTTACTTTATAAATAATTCTGTTAGGATATATACTTTATTTCATTTATTTATTGCTGAGGGGAAGGGACCAGTGCTTCCTATGTGGATATCACAGGACAACTTTCTCTCCTTCCATTATGTGGGTCCTGGGTATGGAAATCGGGTCATTAGAACTGCTGGTAAGATATTTTATATTCACAGCTACCTAATGAGTCCTCATGTTATTTTTTATTTATAGATTTTTTTTATTTTTTATTTCTTCTGAATTTTTAATTGTTATCTGTAAAACAGTTTGATAACCTTTGTCAACACTTTTCTCATGAGTTCCTCTAATTCCTTTTTTATAAATTCCATTATTTTTTACAACATTTATAGTGGAAGTATTAAAAGCTTTGTGTGTCAATCCAAATACATGACTGACTTCTCTCTTTTAATTAAAACAATTTCACCCTATGCATGTGTAGTCTGTGCATGTGTTTACACATGTATTTTCAAGATAGGAACCCATCTGTTCACAAGGCTGGGCAGAGGTCAACATTGAGGGACAACCTCTAGCACTTTGCATATTATTGTAAGTTTTTTTTAAATTTATTTTTGTTGTTAACAGCTGAGCCATCTCTCCATCCCATATAGCTGTGTCTTCTGAGACTATGCCGGGGCCTAGCAAACAGATAAGTAGATGCTCACAGTTAGCTATTTGGTGGATCACATGGCCCGCAATTTAGGAGCTAGAGAAAGTACCCAAGGAGCTAAAGGGAACTGCAACCCTATAGGTGGAACAACATTATGAACTAGCCAGTACCCCGGAGCTCTTTATTTTAACTGCATATGTATCAGAAGATGGCCTAGTTGGCCATCACTGGAAAGAGAGGCCCACTGGACATGCAAATTTATATACCCCAGTACAGGGGAACACCAGGGACAAAAAGAGGGAGTGGGTGAATAGGGGAGGGGGGAGAGTATGGGGGACTTTTGGAATACCATTGAAAATGTAAATGAGGAAAATGTGTAATAAAAATATATAAAACATTTATTTTTGTTCTTTTTTTCTTTTTTCCCCGCATACATGTAGGCAGCCAGAGGAGGGCTAAGGAAACAAGTGTTCCTTGATCAGCAGAGACCTCAGACATGCCTGGTTTTCTTCCAACTTGCTACATTCCTGAAAAAGGCACATACTCAGACAATTGGAGAGGGAATCACCTTGGACTATTTTTGTTATATTAACTGCAAGTGTGTGTGTGTGTGTGTGTGTGTGTGTACAGATGCCTACAGAGGCAGACTGTTGTGTTTTTGGAGGTGAAGTGAGAGGTGGTTGTGAGCCTCCTGGTGCAGGAGGTTGACAGGAGTCTATCTGAGTCCTCTGGAAGACAAGTACATACTCTCCAGACTCTTGATTTTCATTTATCAATGATGTGCATATATGTGTGCCTGATGGTGGTTTGTGCACATATATGTGGATGGCTGTAAAAACCAGAAGAGTGTCAGATCACATGGAGCTTAGTTACATTGCATTTTGACTGTCTGTTTTGTGTGCTGGGATTCAAGCTTAGGCCCTCTGCAAGAGCAGCATGTACTCTTACTGCAGAGATATCTCTCTAGCCAGCCCTAGGTTAGCCTCTTCTGGATCCCATTATGGCTCTAAATGTCAGCCCATAGTTATAACTCGGCAGGATGACCAGCACCCTCTTTGAAGCCACCTTTCTCGGTCTCAGAACCCAGTGAAATGTTGGCTACTGTTTTACATCTATGTTGGGGGTCACAATCATGTCTTCCTGCTGGCTGGCAGTCACTTTCCCTACTGAACCATTTCCCAGCCCCACATTTAAAAGTGAGATGGAGGCCTCATTTAGTGCATGCAGGCTGTTCTTGAACTTGCTGTGTGGCCAACGAGGGCCACTTCATTCAAAAGTCCACTTCTGAAGTGCTGTGATTACAGCTCCTGGCCATGGTGCTCAGCACTTGTTGTGTCTACCCTCACTTCCCTATGGAAGGACTCCACTGTCTGTAGCACTGCATGATAGCTTTTCTTCATTTTCATTTAAAACATTTAATCGTATTTTTTAAATGAATGGAAGAGAATGAAATATTTGCAAGGAAAGTGGAGATCCTCTGAACTATCAGAACCAAGAAAAGTCACATCTGCCTTGTCTGATTAAATGACATTGCCTTGGTAATTTAGACATATTCCTTAAAGGTCTCAGAAGACACTTGACACAGATATATTGAGAACTCAGCTCTTTGTTGGAAATACAAGGGAGAGGGACTAAGTGTGTAATAACAGCATGATGGTGGAAGCTAAACCTAAGACCTATGACAGAATTAACTGTTGTCTCATGCCACATATGGCCCCAAACGTTCACAGAAAAAAAATAAAGGCAAGGAAAATAATTGGGAGGAATGTACTTCCTACATCATTGCTTGTGTCCTGTGAACCCTGTTGGTTGTCTCAAATGAAGGTTCTGTCAGAGTTCAGGGCTGGAGTGAAATCTTGAGAAGGGGCCAGGGTGGCATGCATCACCTGTGTTTGGAAGAGACTGCTGTTTCTCCTTGGGTCCTGCATCATCACTCTTGTAAATTTGCCTGGAATAAGAGTCATGGTGAGAACAGTAAGAGGGGTTGCCAAAAAAAGAGCACTTGTGTCAGGGTACAGCTACTATGGATGTTGGAAAGTCGCTGTAATCCACAGGGCTTACTGACTGGGATGCACAGATGTTACCTCCTTGAAACAGATCTTCTCGTGTTTAAATGGCATTTCCCTGATATGAGACATGTATCTTAACAATCTCAGAAGAAGCACAAAACAAATATATTGAGAATTCAGCTCTTTATTGCAAATACAAGTATTAAGAAGATAACTGTGTTGTAACAGGACTTTGGCGGCACAACATCATCTGTCTACAGTGACTTGAGCATGGGTGGCTGCCTGGGGCTTCTCCACAGCCTTCACAGAGAGATGCTCCGGAATGCAGGAAGAGGACCTCTGAGCCTTTACAGCCTCTTATAACTCCTGTATTTCTCTCTCCTCTTCAAAAACCATTCCTACAGTCATTGTGAAAAAAGAATTGGTAGACAAGAGTAAACCACTAGTATTATAGTTGAAGTACTTAATAAAAACCAGAAGGAATCTACAGTATTCATTTCCTATTTGTAGTAATCAAGTAGTTTCCAATTGAATTCAGGTTCTGCTCCACACTTTGAAACCTGGACATGGCAACATTATTAGGTCTAAGAAACTTAACCTAGACAAATCCTAGGGATAGACCCCCTTCCTATTACTCTGCCATGTCAGCATAGCATTAAACTGACAACTAATGTTGTATCATTCTAATTATTGCAGTTCTCAGCTCTCATCAGAGAAACTTCTACTTTGTGAAGTGATCGACATAGAGATCTTCTACTAATCAAAGCGTAGAAAACAAGAGATTGAAGAAGTCTCATCCCCAAGTAGAACATACACACCACGTGTCCTCCTCCCAAGGCTCAGAGATCATTTGGGAAAAAGGATGGAAAGAGGCTGTGTATGAACACAAGGAAACAGTGATTTTCTTGGTATATCAGGATATACATATATACATATATGTATACCCATACATACATATACATATTTGAGCAGCACAAATTGGTCTTGATGGATTATTAAAAATTAGGGGACAAAAAGTCTTATGGGGAACAGGATAAATATTGTCAAAACTCATACAAAGAGATCAAAGAACAAAACCAGCAAGTTGGGTATTTTGACTTGATATCTTCTCCATTTCCATAAGTCTCTGCACAGCTAAATTTTAATTAGTTATGTGGATTTGACCTGTAATTATTACCTCCCACCTATTCAGACTGTAAGGATATACTTTATGAATATTTTTATGAATAGTATCAGGGATGATCTAGATATACCAATTTGCATAATTCATATGTCACAACCATAGTGTTACTTCCCAGAACACTAGGCTTGGCCAGGTCATTGTGGCACAAATATTCAATTTAAGCACTAGTGAGGCACAGGCATGAAGATCTCTGTGAGTTTGAGGTCAGCCTGGTCTACAGAGTGAGTTCAGGACAGGGAGGGCTACACAGAGAAACTGTCTCCCAGAAACAAATCACACATACACACATATACACCAAAGTATACTAGCCTGAAAACATTTTAATATTTCTTTATATATACATACACACACACACATATACATGGTTTTTAAAGTGCATATATGCACATAAGTCCTACACATCTATACACAATACAACTATTTTACACATAAGGTGTAACACTTTCTAAGTTAAAATGCATATAATGATTTACCCACAGGATACATGTATGTGATATATATATGTTCTTAGTGAAAATAAGCTTTGTATACTTCTTTGTTCCTTAGGAAGTTTGTGTGTCCAGGAAATGAGCCAATCCTGAGGAGTAGGGCTTTCTTATTCCATTTTCTACCCACAATACCCACGAATCTCAAAAGCCATATTGGTTGGTTTAGAGTGATGTTCTAGTGCTTCATGCTTGTTGGTCTTGTAGAGGAATTGAGTTTAGCTCCTAGGACCATTGGTACTGCTTATAAATACTTGTCCTTCCGGCATATACGTGAAATATATGCCCTCTGCTTGCTTCCTTGATCAGCCACACACATATGGATTGAATGTGCGGCATATACACACGTGCCCAAACATACATTAAAAAACTAGAGATAAATCTTGAAAAAGTCATTTTCAACCGTGGCTTGGACATGTTATCAAAGGCAACACAATTCTACTGAGAGAAACAGAAGGACCTACAGATGCAGTAGGTTCCGGAATGGCTGTACTACCAAACAGCTTTTGTGTGCGGACTGACCTGCACTGTGGCTTCACTCACACCCATGGATTTTGCCAGACGTTTTCTATAGGCAAAAAAAAAAGATATTCAACATTCAGAATTATGGATATGTGGAATAAAATTAGAGAGGGATAGTTTAATATTGTTTTGAATGGTTTGTCTCAATTCATATTTTCTCTGATATTCACCCTGAAAATTCTGAGGTGCTTAGAGTAAATGATACAGGTAGTATTTGATTACCAAGTTGGTATTAATAGATATATGCAAACCCAAGCATGTCTGTAATAAGCAAGTTTTAAAGCACTAATGAAGACAGTAAAACCTTCAAAAGAAATGTTCCTAACAATGGCTACAGTGGTACAGGAGATGCTGTCTCAAACAAAAAAACTGAAAACAAGACAAAAACTACAAAACAAATGCCAACAGGAAAAACAAAGTGTTCTGTCAGGATAAAAGGAAACTCCAACAAAGAAGATTAATGGAAAGCATCCAAAAATTTTTAATATTCAGTTAAGAATGAGGGACTCCAATCCCTGATTACCAGAAAAATCAAATATCACATTTCTTTTTTAAATTTATTATTTAGCATGTGCATGTCCCTATTGCATGTGCAGATGTAAGAGGACAGCATTAGGGAGTGATCTTCTATGTGTGTCCTCTGATTGGCACACAGGGTCTCATAGTAAATGCCTTTACCCTGCTGAGCCATCTTCCACTATGGGTAAGGAAATATTAGAAGCCACAGTACACAGGAAATGAGTATTATAAAACCTCACCACACTGACCACACAGTCCTGGATTCCAAACATGATTGAAATATGAGGCCCAAGCTTCCTGCAAGTTCCAGGGAAGCCGAGTTACACAGTGAGATCTTGGATCAAACATCAGAAGAGGGTCTCTGAACACACCTCCTCCACCCCTGCCAGGAACAACCAACCAACCAACCAAACAGAAAACATATGGTGGGGTATACTGTCAATCACAACACAAATGGCCTAATGGAGAAGGGCCTGGCATGGGGCTCATTACATAATTGAGATAACTTTGAACTTGGGATCTACCGGCCAAGAACGGGGCTTACAGACATGTACTGCCTCGTTCTCATTCAGCCTGCTGCTGCTGCTGGTTGTTTGTTAGGTTTTCTTTTTGCTTTGTTGGCTTTATTTGTTTATTTTAATA